>NW_007361091.1:0-92590 GCF_000149035.1 Colletotrichum graminicola M1.001
TAAGAAGAAGTAATATAAATATTATATTTAATTATACGAGGAAAGAAGTAAAGAAATATTATATTATTAATATTCTTTTAAATACTTTTTATAGGAATAAAGTTAAAAGTCTTAGTATTATTAACTAATATATATAATAATATTAATAAGATTATATTACTATATTTGTATATATTACTTTATTATAGTATATGTTAATATATAAAAG
Source organism: Colletotrichum graminicola M1.001 (assembly GCF_000149035.1). Taxonomy (NCBI): domain Eukaryota; kingdom Fungi; phylum Ascomycota; class Sordariomycetes; order Glomerellales; family Glomerellaceae; genus Colletotrichum; species Colletotrichum graminicola. Next base: position 209 of record NW_007361091.1, read on the forward strand.
AATTAATAATTTGTATTTTATCTTTGTATTTTTATATTAAATACAAAATACAATATATATATTTATATTTGTATTATAGAGTGTAAAGTAAAAAATATAAATACAAATACATATATTATATTATATTAGAAAAGAAATACAAATACATATATTTATATTATATTTTATTTATATTATATTTTTTTAACTCTCTAATACTAAGCCTTTACTAATAGTAAAGCTAGACTATTTATACTTATAAGCCTATAAATACTAAGTATATATACTAATAGTAAATATATAATTATTATAAAGCTACTAGTAAAAGCTTACTACCTATATATAGATTAGATTTCTTATTAAATATATATTTAGTAATTTATATTATATTTAGTATCTAGTATAAAATAAAGCTTTTACTTTATATAACGTAATACTTATTAAGAAATAACTCTTTAATAAATTAATAAATAGATTACTTAATAAGCTTTATAAAGCTAACTTTTTAGTAATTTAATAATAAACTAACTAGCTAATAGTAGCTAGTAATTAATTCTTTTTATATAAAGAAGCTAATAAGGAATTAAATAAAGTAATAAAGTATATAAATATTACTTTACTAGGCGCTTTATAATTAGGTAACGTACTAAAATATCTATATAAGTAAGTAAAGTTTATACTTCTTCTTACTTTCCTACTATTACTATTAAGCGCCTTTTTTATAGCCTTTATAAATATTAATATAAGGGGTAATAAAACAAAGACTAATAGCTCTAAATTATTTAATCTAATAGCTAATAGCTAAATAATTACTAATAGTAAAATATTTAATAAGTAAATACTTAAATTAATAGCTAATAGTATATTAATTAGTTTATAAATAGCTAATAGCCTATAAGCTAGTAACTTACTAAGAACTAATAGTTCTAAAATAATAAGGATAGTAATCCCCTATACCTTATTTTATCCCTATATAATTAATTTATAAGACGTTACTAAGTATAAAAAGCTATTAAATTCCTAAGTAACTATAGCTAGTCTATTAGATAATCTCTAGTTAGTAGTAACCTTACTTAAAGCTGTTATAAAAAGGTATTATCTTACTATCTATATAGGTAGTTAGATTATACTAAGGACTTTATTTAAGGCTACTTTTCTTATAGGGCTTACTTTATAGTAAAAGATTATAGACTATATATAAAGTAGCTTATAAGTAATAATATAGTCTAGTATACTATAAAGTTAACTAATAAGTAAAAATTACTACCTTTAGCTAAAGTGCGCTTATAGCTAAGAATTAATTAACTATATAACGCCTAATAGGTATAATAAGTATAAAGACGTTACTAGTAAATTACTAGTATATAATAAGGCGTTACTAGACCTTATAGGCTAATAAGTATATTTTAGAAGTTATTACACCTTTTACTAATTTATAAATAGTTAAAAGGCTACTTGTATAAAAAGTAATTTAAAGACGTCAAAATAGTATATCTATATAAGTATAAAATATTAAAATCTTTAGTAATAGTACTATAAGTAGTAGCTAAAGGGTATTAAATCCTTAGCTACTATTAGGTATATACCTATAAGCTTAATAAATATAGTTAATTAACTAAATTTAAAGTAAGACTTATAGTTTATAGTAACTAATAAGTAAAAGATTTATAAAATACTTATATAGCTATATTAGTAGGTATATTATTTAAAATACTTATAGTAATAGCTACTTACTTTAATCTAGAATTACTTTAATATAATATAGTAAATATATTTATTTATACTACTATTAATAAGGTAGTATTTATAAAGATACCTCTAGGCTACTAAATCTCTAGCTAGATCCTCTAGCTACTAAAAGCGCTATATAGGCTTTAGTAATTACTACTGTTATAGTAAAAGCACCTTAAAAAGGGATTACTATCTAGGGATTTTACTAAGTACCTAGTAAAAGTTACTATTAGAAAAAGGATTATATTATATTCTTTTATTATATTTATAACTATATATTAGTCTATTACTATATAAATAAAGTATAAGTAAGTAATAAAATAGTAGCCTTTTAGTAATAATACTGCTTTAAAAGTAGAGGCCTATTATAATAGTTCTTTAGCCTTAAAGTAATTTATAACTAAAGTAACTATTATCTCTAGCTTTTATAAGTAGTATACTATAATAAAATAATAAAACTACTACTAAAAATAGTAAATATAAATATAATAAATTATTACTTATAATAAAGGCTAAGCTACTACTTAGTAAATATATAGCCTTATTATAAGAAGTTAACTAATATTAAAAAAAAGTAAAAATAATCTTTTATATAGTAGTAATAACTTAGCTAGAAATTACTTTTATAGCTAGCTAGCTTAGCTACTTTAACTATAATCTAAATCTAGATTACTAAAAAGCTATAAATTATATACTTAAGTATTTTTATTAAATATAGTACTTTACCTTAAATATAAAGTATTACTAAGTAGTAAAAATAATATATTAAAGGTTACTTTAGACGCCTTATTTACTAATAACTTACTAGACTATTATAGCTTATAAGTATATATATTAAAGCTATTTAGAGGGATTATCTCCTAGTAAGCTAATAAATAGAATATAGTAATAACGTTAACTACTAAGGCTAAATTACTAGCCTTATTATTTACTATAAAGGAGGCGCTTTTTACTAGTAAATTAACTACTACACTAAGTATTTAACTATTAATATAACTAGGAACTAAATTATTACTTAATAAGTAAGTAGCTACTAAATAGCTACTAACTATTTATATTAGCTATATAATACCTAAACTATTAGGCTTATTACTAAAAAGCTTATTTAATTATAAATTAGGCTATAGTATATAGATATTTATAACTACTAGCTATACTAAGAAGTAGTAGTAAATTAAATTACTATTAAATATAAAAAGTTTACTAAATTAATAGCTAATAGATTAATAAAGGCACTAAGTATACTATAATTAACTATATTTATAGCTTAATAAAATATAAGTAGCTAATATATATAACTTAAAGTAAATTAATAGTAAGAATTAGCTAATAATAAAGTAGAGCTTTACTACTAAATAGAGAAGGAAAATATATAAGAGATTAAAAGATAATTAATAAATAAATAGGCTATATATAGAGAAAATTTAGTATAGGCTCTATAGTAATTAATTACATTACTTGCACTAAGGAGGTGTATTAAATATAGTAATGTTATATATAAATTAGCTAGTAAAAATATAGTTACCCTATAGTAAATTATTAGGGAATAGGTAGTAAATTAGCCCTACTTTTAGTAGTAACTTTACTAATAATATTACTAGGATTAGCTAGGGATTTCCTAACTAAAGAATAAGGGTTTTTCCTTATTTCTATAAGAATTTATAATAGTTATATAACATATAATAGAATTAATTGAGTAACTATTATAATCCTTACTATTTAATAAGTATTAAGCTATCTAAACTAATTACTATATAATTATAAGATAGTTACCTTATTATTATTATTCTTATTAATTATTATAATAGTATTTAATTAGTAAATAGGTATATTAGTTATTATAAGTATATATATCAGACTATTAATTATTAAATTATAAGGATTATAATAGTTAATTAATTAATACTATTATGTATTCTATAACTATAGTACAATCCTATAGGAACAGGGAAATCCCCCTATTTCTTGGTTAGGAAATCCCAGGCCAATCCTGGCGATATTATTGGTGAAATCACTATTAAAGTGGGGGCGATTTCACAGCCCATTCCCCGGCGATTCGCCATAGGGCAACCGTACATTCGCCGGTGAATTCACGTGTACTTTCGCCACATTTGACAAGTTTTTAGGCCTCCGTTGGTGACGGCGTTCTCCGACACCCAGCCCGAAGCCTGATCGTCGGGGGTCGTCTCGCAATCAAAGCCAACCGTCACAATGCTGATGGTAGCCTCTTTGGCCCTGATCGCGCGCATAAGGCTGGAAACCATGGCGGCCTCGGGCCTCTGCTCTTTCATGATGCCGCCGTCGGAAACCCACAGCAGGTGGTTTGCGTTGTTCGTGATTTTCTGGATGGAAGCGAACTCCGTGCTGGTCTATAGATAACACATTAAAATCCCACCAGGAGTGGCGAGCATCAGCAGCCTCACCAGGGTTTCTCATGGCCGGTCGCATGTCTATGCCGTTGTCGTCGTCGGGCGTGACGAGGGCCTTTTGATGGACACGTCGCGAAGGACGTAGTTGGCAATCTCGACGTTGCCAGCGCCGAGCTCAGTCATTCGTGTGGTGGCTTTCATGGCCACTGCGACGAGGTTAGCGTCAGTTCACGGAACAACTGTGCGCAAGCAAATGGTGGCCGCTATGGATGCCGTGGACTTACTAGAGAAGTACGCCGCCGCCGGGAACACGGCCTCGTCGACCATGAGTAAGAGGGTAAGTCGACGATGAGGCTTCCCTGGTTACAGATATAGGTTTGTGCTAGACCCTGCTTTATGTTTATGTTTTAAAATGTTAGGCCTATATTACATACAGAAGAGAAACCGTTCCCAAGCCCTATATCAAATTCCATTTGCGTACCATCTGGAACTGACGCCGTTTGGTCAGAAAACCTTAGAAACCTCTGGTTGCGTATGTAGCGCAGCTAGATAACTAAGACCTACAGGTACCGTATCCACTGGTTATATCCGGATAAAGCTAATTATCGGGCTAACGGCAAGGAGTATCGCGGCCGCTGTGACAGGTATAGTATGCTGGCAGAAACAGGGATCTAGAAGTAGCAATATAGGATAGTAGTGTACATAAGCAAGAAGTTATAGTGTGAGTACCAGATAAATGTTGTTGCTAATAGGCAACAGGTAAGTGGGTAGATAGTTAGGAGGATGGATAGGTAGGGTTAGTAGATTGACCGCTTTCTATATCAGGCCTGGCGGAATGGGCCTGTACTAACTACTATCGGACATCAGCTAGCTAGCTTTGGCTAGACCCTTTATTAGCTTTATCCGGATCTCGAGAGTGTAGGCGGTAGTGTACTTGGACTATTAGAGACAATCTAAAACATTTAAGGCAAAGCACCTACTTTTCGGCACCCCTAGCATTTCAGCACCCTAAAAATAAAGCCATCATAACTAACACTACTTTATTTAATTAACTATTAATAACCTCTTAATGCTATAATAATACAGCTTTTAGCCTTACTAGGTAATTCTAACTTACTAGATTTATTTAGCTTATTTTTAGCATTACTAGCCTTAATTTACGCTTGTTGTATATCCTTAATTATTACAAACTTTATATTTAGATCTATAGTAATAGCCTTCCTCTTCCTGCTACTAGTATTATTAACCTTAGCCTAGAGAAGCTCTATTTAGTGCTAGGTAATAGCTAAGTTAAAGGACTACTATTAGAAGCCTTTTTAAATCTTTCTAAAGAGCTAGCATTATATAGTAATAGTTTAATCTATTTAGCTAAATAATTATAGTTAGTTATCTAGCTCCCTCCTTTTCCTTAGCGTAGACTACTTAATAGCAGATACCTATTCCTTATAATCCTAGGTATCCTAGCTACTAGAGGCCCCTTTTAACCTCTTATTAAATAGTATTAATATCTTATTAGGTAGTATTAATAGTGCTAATATATCTAGTAATAGATAAGAGCTTATTATAGGCTTTATAATAATAATAGGCTATAACTTAATGTATTTCTAGCTACTTTTGATATTACTAATAGTTATCTTAGCCTAATAAGCCTTTTAATAATATATAATAAAGTTTTTTTTACTAATAATAGTTAAATTATTTTACTGTATAAGGTATCTAAGCTCCTTATAATAAGCTACTTTTATAAGACTAAAAACTACTTAGTTAAGTAGCTAGAGGATATAAGAGGTATATAGTAGTAAGAATAATAAATAGATATTATTAATATAATATAACTATATAAAATCTATTATTATATAGCTTTTATACTTATTTATAATAAGTAGTCTAGCCTAATTAAGTTAAGAAGGCTTAGTCTAAGAGAGAAAGACCCTTTTTATTTATTTAAACTAAGAAATACAACTGTACAAAAGAGTACGCAGGTCACCTGTTTTATTACTACAATTAAATAGTTACACACTTATAAGGGCAATTAATATCTAACTCACCCCCTCAAGGGCTTATAAAGCTTATAGGCCTTAGACACGTTATGTTATGTGAGGTAGAAACCCTAGATTCCTAGGTAAAGACCCTCTATTATATGTGTCGCGACCGTGCATTAAACTCAGTCAATTGACTGGGAGCTGGGCTTATAACCACTAAGAAATGCGACCGTATAAAAGAGTACGCAGGTCACCTGTTTTGTTACTGCAATTAAATAGTTACACACTTATAAGGGCAATTAATATCTAACTTTTAATAGTAGTAGTATTAGTAGTCTATCTATTCTCTATTACTATAAATTCCTATCCTTTATATAAGCTAAGATCTAGAGAGAACTACTACTACTAGACTTTCTTACCCTTATATATAACTAAGTGATAAATAAGAATACTTTTAGTAGATATATACTTAATAATAGATACCTAGGCTTATAATCTAGGCTACTTTTTTATTACTAAATTTATTTTTACTCTACCTAGCACTAGCTTATTATCCCCCTTACCCTTAAGGATACTAGTCTTATTTATATTATATCTATTAGCTAGTTTAATAGTAGTAATATAAGGTATAGTAAGATATTTAAACTATTCCCTAATAACCTTAGTAGATACCTTATTTAGATGCCTTAAATTAATAAAGTGACTTCTCTAGACCTTAATTAATAGGTTTCTTTACCTAAATCTATCTACCTATTACTTACCTAAAGGTTAGGTATCTCCTATAGTATTAAGGATACGCTAGGCTAGTTCTTTAACCTATTAATAGGTTAGTAGCAGGCTATAAAGGGCTAGCACTACCTTCTAACAGGTGTATAGTAACTTAATATAATTAATCTAAGCTAAGGAGAGAAAGAGTTATTCTCTAGTATGCCTTTATATATATAGTATTTAAGTAAGTACGCTAAGTAAGTATAAACTAGTTATAGGTGCGTACGTTATAATACGTTATAGTAAGTAAAGCCTTACTATATATACTATAGCTCTAGCCTATAATATATACCCCTCCTTTACCCCTATTACTAGTAGTAAAACCTTAGCTAGGCCTTTACCTTAGTAGGTATATAACCTAGAAAACCTATCTTATTATAAGTTAACTATATACCTTACTTATTTTTTTTTCTTTCTTTTTTTTTAAAGTAAGCTTTTTTAATAATATTATAAGTGTCTTATCTTATTTTATTACGTTTTTTATATTATTATATTACTTTACTAATATATTTACTTCTTTTTTTACTAAAGTTAATTATAGTAAGATACTTATAAGTGCTCCCTACTTCTTATTATAAGTATATATATATATAATTTAGTATAAATCTAATACTAACTTATTACTTATAGCCTCCCCTTATTACTAGTTAGTTACTTTCCCTAGAGGGTAATAAGCTTAAGCCTATAGCACCTAAGACTTTTAGCCTACTACTATTATACTAGTTAGTTTATAGTTATATATCTTTATAATACGTTTTATTACTAACTTATTATAGTTAGCTATCCCCTTATTACTATTCTTACTACTAATTAAGAGGGTATACCTTATAGAGGGCGTTCTCTAGGTTTCTTCTTACTAGTCTTATACTAACTACCTAGGTAAGGATCTTATAGTATACTACTATACTAAAAACGTATATAGCTTTAGTATATATTATACTACTTACTCTTTAAGTAACTAGGCTTACTTAAATAGTATATATTATTTTTATATATATTTAGCTTATATTACTATTATTAACTTATTATAAATTCTTATATCCTTTATAAGTCTTTATAAGGCTATAGCTATTACTACTACTACTATTATTAATAGCTTTATAAGTAACCTTATCCTTTAGGATACTTATACTACTACTACTAAGGCCTAGTAAGTCTTAGTATACTTTAAGTAAAGCGTTACTTATATAGCTAGAAAAAGCGCTAAGAGTACGTACTTATATAAGTAAGTAAAGTTTAAGGCATGCCCTCTTATTACTATACTACTTTTCCTAGTAATTACTACTACTACTACTACTACTACTACTACTAATACTATAGTCTTCTTACTTAGTAAGCCTTACCTAAGTAGCTTTACTACTACCTAGGCTAAGTGCCTTATTATAGCCTAAGAGAGTATTACTACTTTTTTAGCTAATATAAGTTATCCTCTTCTTTATATAATACTTATACTAATTATTATTTTACTTTATATAGTTTATTACCTTTATTTATACTTAAGATATACCCTTACTACTTAAGCTCTTACCTAAGCCCTCTCTTAAGTTATAAGGCTATTTTTATTACTTTTTATTAGCCTTATATACTCTTTATATACCTTAGGTATATTAGCTTTTTTTATCCTCTTTACTAATACTAATATATCTTTTAGGGTTAGGTCCTAACTATAGGCTATAGCCTAATATAGATTTATTTACCTTATATTTTTTCTACCTTTATTATATATATCTTATGTTTTTATTATACTTATAAATTAGGCTATATTTACTTTTATAGTTATTTAGGGCTACTATATCTTTAATAAGCGTTATAAGCTTCTAGGTAGGCTTTATAAACCTTTCTTAATAGACTAGTGCCTAGCGCTTCTTTAATTTACTTTTCTTATACTAAGTAGTATAAACTATTTTATTTACTTACTATTTCTTTTTCTTATTTTTAATTACTAATAGGGGTTATATATTAGTAATACTTTACTTTAGTAAAAGGTTATTTATAGTATAATATAGTAAGTTTATATAAAACTTATTATAAATATTACTAGGTGTATTAAGCTTTACTACTAAAAGTAAGATAACCTTAGTAACTTAATATTTATAATATAGCTAATTAAGCTTCTAGTTTAGCCTAAGAAAGTAATAGTTTTATATTAATAACTACACTTTATTACCTATATAAAAGCGCTTTACTATACTCCTTTGATAATTTATAGATTTTTATATAATATCCTAAGCTACTACTATAATAGCTTACGCTATTAATATTATATTTACTATTTATTAAATAAATCTCTAGGTAATTATTTTATATAAATCTAATACTTTTAGTATATCTTTTTATATTATAATAAGGTTAATATAATATCTATATTTTAGAAAAAACAGGCTTATATAAGTTATAGCTACTACTTAGTTATTAATTACTAGCTAGGTAACTAGTAACTAATATACCTACTCTTCTTATAAGTAACTAATATATATATATAGTATTACCTAGACTTCTTAGTTAAATTATTTTATTACTTTATTACTTTATAAGTAGTATAATATACTAAGTTATTATAAGATACTAGTAAGTATATAAAAGTGTTACTAGAACTTACTTATCTAGTTACTCCCTTAGTTACTTATTATACTTTATAGTATATTATAAAAGTAAAAGTAAGCACTTAAAAAACGCTTTATATAAAGCTTAGTATTTATTAATAGTATTAGCTTAAAGGTAACTAACTGCCTAAGATAGTTAATAATTACTTATATATATTTAGATTTATTAGTACCTAACTTTAGGAAACTAGTAATAAAGTCTATTAATAAGTTACTTTATAAGCACTTAAGTATACTAAGTAGTTATAGTAGGCCCTTCTTAGCCTCTTACTAGACCTTAGTCCTTTTATATACGTTATAATTATATATAAAGTAGTACACTACTAGTGCCTAGCTAGGCTAGTAAAACCTATAAGAGACTATTTTAAGTATACTATTACGTCCTAGGTAGCTAGTAACTATAAAGTTATAGCTTTACTAAATTAACTAAGTATAAAGGCTATTAGCTAGTAAATCTAGGTTAGTATTACTAGGCACTTATAGCCTCTCTTACTATATTAGCCTACGCTTATTATCTAGTATATAGTCTATAATCTAAATATATACCTCTAGGTTAAAAGAAAGTAACTTATAGTCTTTTACTATAGTATAGTATATATACTAGAAAACGTTATTATTATCCTAAGTAGTATCTTATAGTTATTAGAGGTTATTAGCTCTAAATATTTATATATAAAAGGCCTATATAGCCTTTATATAGCGTATTATTACTATAAGGATTACGCTATTTAGTATTAACTAAATAACTTAGCTTTATTTCTTCTTATTATCTTAATCTTTTAGTATATCTTACTTATACTAAGATAGTATATCTAGTACTATAGCTTTCTTACTTAGGTAGTAAGTAATCTTAAAGTTATATTCTAATAGGATTTCTACTTATTAGCTTTAGCGCTTTATTAACTTTTACTTTTTTATAAAATACTCTAAGGACTTATAGTTTATTATAACTATAAATATACTTTTTACGCTTTATAGCTTTACTTTCTAGGCTTAGAGATAGTTAATTACTACTAGTAGCTCCTTATTATAGATAAGGTAATTATACTAAGTAGAGGTAAGCTTATATAAGTAAAAAGTAACTAGTTAGTAATACCTCTTTATATCTACCTATATAAGCGTTTCTCTAGTAGCGTAGCCTAAGTAGTTAGTCTTAATATATATTAGCGCTTTTAGATTAAAGTTATAAAGTATAAAGGCACACTAAAAGTATACTTTTATTTTATAAAAGGCCTTCTTATAGTTATTATCTTATTAAAATACTATATCCTTCTTTATTAACCTTATAAAAGGCGTTATAATCTTTAAGTAGTTATTTATAAATATATAGTAATAGTTAGTAAAGCCTAAAAAACTATATATATCTTTTACTAATTTAAGTACTAACTATTTATTAATAGTATATATCTTTTTAAGGTCTACTAATATACTTTTACTAGCTTTTAGTATAAAGCTAATATACTTTACCTTCTTTATACTAAACTTACTTTTTATTACGTTAAGGCTAAGTCTTACTATATATAGCCTTATAAAGACCTCTCTAACTTTATTTTTATAGTCTTATTCTATACTATTAGTATAAATAAGAATATTATTAAGGTATATAGTAATAAAGTTATTTAGAAACTTATATAGTATACTATTAATAAAGCGTTACTAACTAGTAAGTATATTTATAAGGCTAAAGAGGTAGACTAACTATTTAAAAAGCCTATATTATATTTAAAATGTAGTCTTATACCTATCTCTCTTAGCTATTATATCTTATAAAAAGTAGCTATAATATCTACCTTAGTATACTATTTAGTAGTATATATATATTAAAGTGTTTTTATAATTAGTAGTAAAAGATAATAGTCTTTCTTAGTAATTATATTTAGTATATAGTAGTTATAATAAAAGTATAATCTACTACTTAGTTTTTATATAAGTAGTACTAGCACCTTAGTAGTAAAGCTACTTATATAAATAAATCCTTAATCTAAAAGATCCTCTAGTGTCTTCTTTAAGACTAATAGCTCTTTATATAATATACTATAAAGTAGTCCTTATAGTAAGGTTATACTTTTTTTAAGCTTAATATAGTAATCTTATTTAGGCTAGTATAGTAGTACTTTTATTAATATAGTAAGGTTAAATAAGTCCTTAAATTTATTATATACTTATTATAAAAAAACTATTACTATTATAGCTTACTTTCCTTTTTATTTTTTTTTAGTATTAGTGCTTTTTTAATATCCTTAAGGCTTACTACTATAATTTAGAGGAAGGCCCCTTACTTAGGGGTAGCTAGAGTAGTGCTATATTATTTTACTTTTTTTAAGCAGGCTATATAGTAATATAATACTATAAATAAGGGCGGTCTAATAATACCTATAGTATAGATTTTATATACTTTCTCTAACTTATATTAGCTTACTAATTATAAGGTAAGGTCTATATATTTATAGTAAATAGTACTTTTTATTATATTAAAAATAACCTTATTAGCCTCTATTTAAGGCTTCCTTAGGAAGATATCTTAATCTAATCTAAGTACTATATATATATATATATATTATTAGTACTTACTAAGTTTAAAGTTAAATATAATAATACCTATTATTAATATATATTAAGAGCCTTTAGTAAACCCCTTTAATAAGGTTTTATATTATAACATATATAAAAAACACTGTTTTTATATAAAGTTACTATTTACTATTATATAAGTGTTATAGCTAGTATTAGTAAAGCCTTAGGTAAAGAAACCTTTATTAACTTAAGTATCTAATAATATAAATAATCTAATTATTTTCCTTATATATAAAAACTCCTCTTATCTTTTATATTCTTTACTTATTAGCTCTAGGGCCTAATTTTATCCTAAAGTTATTTTTTTTCTAACTTATTACTAAAGTTTATTTCTTTTTTATTATTTTTACTTTCTATAAGCTTTTTAACTTATATAGTAGTTATTTTAGCTATATATACTAGTATACTATTATAGTTCCTTATAAAGTAACCTAGCTTCTAGTAGTTATAGTTAGTCTTAGTTTTATACTTTATATATACCTTTTTATAGGTTTTATAACCCTTTTACCCCTAGTAGTAGGTTTATTAGTATTCTAGGCTAATCTTACTATTATAGTATTTTTATTAGTATTTTTATATAAAAGGTAAGTAAGGTAGTATATATATATAACCTTAGTAAGGTCTTTAACCTTTTAGGCTACTTTACTAATCTAAGTAATATAAGCGTTATAGCCCTCTAAGAGGGATATACTTACTAAAGTAGTATAAAGGTATACTAAAAGCATACTTATAAGTAAAGCTATAAAGGCACTATTATCTTATAACTACCTACTTACCTCTATAAAGATCTATTTAAACTTAAGGTAAAAAGTAAAGAATATTTTAGTCTCTTTTATATATAAATTAGTAAGTATAGTAGCTATATATTATCTCTTATTAGGATTACTATAAGTACGTTTTAAGTAATATAAGAATTCTTTTAGCTTATAGTTATATAGTATTTTACTTTTCTTATAAAAAGTTAAGCCTATATACTAAAGGCTAATCTCTAAGTAAGAGTTAATAAGATACTATACTTTATACTTACTAGTAAAAAAGTTATAATTAATTTTTACTTTATTATATATCTATTACTACTATAGTAAAAAATTATAGTGTAATCTAGAAAACTTTAGAGGTAGTAGTAATAGCTTTTAGTATAGTAGTATAGTAGTAAGTATAGTAGGTGTAGTATAGCCTATAGTAGCGTTACTAGCTACTAATTTAGTGTCTATATTATTATTAGAGGTAGGTATGTTATATATACTTACTACCTTATAGTATTTCTCTTTTACTATAGTATAAAAAGACCTTATACTATCCTTTAACTTTATATTCTTATTATAAAGTTATTATATAAGCACTATAAATACTATACTATTTAATTTATTTATTATAAGCTTAGATATATAAAGGGCTAGTACTACCTTTTAATAGGTATATAGTAACTTAATATAATTAATTTAAGCTAAGAAGAGAAAGGGTTATTCTCTAGTATGCCTTTATATATATAGTATTTAAGTAGGTGTACTAAGTAAGTATAAACTAGTTATAGGTGCGTGCGTTATAATACGTTATAGTAGGCAAAGCCTTACTACATATACTATGGCTCTGGCCTGTAACACAGGCCTAAGTCTGCTTAGGTAGTTATCTAGGTAGCTAGGCTAGCCTCTTAGGCTATTAAGAGCCTCTAGAGGTCTTTAAATATAGTAGCCCTTTGCTAGGTGCTATGCATACAATACTAGAGGGTAGTCTGTAGGATCCTATACTTAAGAGCTGCCCTCTTAAGGCTATACCTATTTTGAACGGCTTGTAACGCCTAATTAATCTTATCTTTAGTATATTAGACTATTTAGTTATAAAGAAGGTATTCTAAAAAAATAAAGTAATTTAATAAAGGTTAGAAAATGTTATAATAGTTTGAAATAGGGGATGTTTTTAAAAATGGGTGGCTGGGCGGCATTTTTGGGGTGCCGAAATGCAGGGGGTGCCGAAAAGTGGGTGCTTTGCCTTAACACCAAGAGGGGAGAGAAACAGCCACATAACTCATTTGGTATGTGTAGGCATTCCTGTTATGTGGACCGAAAGACTCGGCAGTTACTTCAGGACAATATAAAATTACAGGGTAAGGTGTTTGGCAACGCTCTTCATTAGTGCCCTTAGAAATGGATTCTGGAATGTAAATACCAAGAGCCACAATCTTAGACCGATTCAAGTGAAATACCTAGAGCACACGTTTATATACTCAGCTGGCCTAACTTTTAAGCTAAATCGCTGATTGATTACAACTTAACTATATAAAGATCCCCCAAGAACCCTCCCTGTTTACACCCTCCTGATTCTGTGTCTCGGCCAGGCACGGGGGCTTGCGTGGCCTATTCTCGTCATTTTTCTCGCCACGCACAGGCAATTCTTTTCCATTCCTTGATGGAATTTCTAGTGTGTTTCTTATCAACCTTCTCTGCTGTTACAACTTAACGGACGACACCCTCCTGGCGCGCGTCTGCAAGGGGAGGTCAAGCGGCAGCAGCGACGTCTTGGAGGCTCGCACCAGTCGCTCGTACGCTTCCGACGCCGGGATCATGTGAGGCGAGTGGTATGCCTTGCCGCCTGTCTTTACCACCCAAGCAAAGATCTTATCCTTGGTCAGCTGATCTTGAAGCTCGTCGATGGCAGCAGCGTCGCCGGACAGAGTGACGCCGGAAGGCGAGTTGTGGCATGCGACGGATACGCTGCCCTTGGGGCTGAGCTGCGCGAGGTAGGGCTCCACGGCCTCGGCGCCGATGCCGACGGCCATCATGGCGCCGTTGGTGTTGATGTCGCGGACGACTTGGCCGCGGCAGTAGGCCATGATGATGGCCTCGGATGCCGAGATATAACCGGTCGCGTAGGCCGCAGCGATTTCTCCCGACGAGTGGCCGACGTTGACGACGGGGCGTATGCCGCAGACGCGGAGGAGCTGCATCAAGGCAATTTGGACCGCCGTCGTGTGCGGCTGCGCGAACTCGGCCTCCTGCACACGCGAGAAAGGTCCCCGTTCCAGCAAGGCCTCCTCGATCGTCCACTCGGGTGCGTTGTCCAGGTCTCCGAGGGTCATATCCAATACCTGGATCGTGCGGCGGAAGCTCGGGTAGTACGCCATCAACTCGGCACCCATACGCGGCCACTGCGCGCGTTGGCCGGTGAAGACGAAAGCAATCGTGGGCGTCTTCTTGTTGTCGGCGCAGACGAGACCCTCGAACAAGCCCGTCACGGTGGTGGCGGCTCGGCTGCCGGGGCTCACGACGGCGTAGCCGCGGCTGAGGAACCTGGTCCGGCGGTTCGCCAGCGTGTAGGACAGGTTCAGCAGCTCGTAGTTCCCAAAGACCTGGGCGTGGGTGGCCAGGCGTCTCTCGAGCGCGGCCTTGTCGTGGGCCGGAAAGGCGAGCAGAAATGGTCTGTTGCGGTCGAAGGTGCCCCTGGGCATCTTGACCCTGCCCTCCCTGGACAGGGCCGCCGCTGTGGGATCGATGTACTTGTAGGACTGCTTCTGGGCGAGGAGTGAGTTCGCGCCCTCGACGATAATGTGGGCACCGGTGCCACCGTATCCGAAGCTCTTCAAGCTGACGCGGCGGACCGGGAGCTCCCGGGGAAACTCGACGGCATCGTTGTGCGTGGCGACCTTCCAGTCCGACCATTGAATCTTCGGATTGGGCTTGATGATGCCCCGCGTTGGGGGGATCACGCCGCGCTCGGCCACGAGAACCGCCTTGATGACGGCAGAAAGCCCGGAGGCGGCCCCGCTGTGGCCGATGTTAGTCTTTACGGCGCCGATGAGGAGCGGCTCCTCGTCGCTGCGCTGGTCGTTCATGGCGAGCAACACGGCATGGACCTCGAGTGGGTCGCCGATGGCGGCACCGGTTCCGTGGCATTCGAAGAAGCCGGTGAGACGGGGGTCGAGATTTCCTGCGCTGTGGTAGGCATGCCTGATTACCTCGACCTGGGCGTCGCGGTTGGGGTGTGTAATGCCCACGACGGGGACCTTGCCGTTGTTGTTCGTCGCGCTCGAGCGCATGACGGCACGGATGGGGTCACGGTCCCGGATGGGGTCACCGTCCCGGATGGCGTCGCTCAGACGCTTGAGATAGACGGCGCAGCACCCTCAGCCCGTACGTACCCGTCGGCAGACTAGTCGAACTTGTGGCAGGTCGAGGTGGGAGAAAGCACTCCTAGCTTACCCGTGTTCATGTGCTGGTCGACAGCGAGAATGAGGTTAACGCCGCAGAAGACAGCCGCCTGGCACTCCTTGTTCCGGAGCGCGTTGCAGGCGTTATGCACAGCGTAGACGCTTGATGAGCAGGCTATGTTTACCACGATTGAGGTTCCCTTAAGGTTAAAGGCGTGGCTGATACGGTTGCTGATGATGCCGGGGTCGACGCCTGTTGCAGCTAACGCATGGCGGAATGAAGGTTCCTGAACGTCATCTGTTGGAAGTCTGCTGTAAAGCTTGCCGCAAAAACGGCCATTTTGTACCCGGCAATTTTCTGTGTGCCATCACGTCAGTCACGTCGAGAAATGCGCTCATGTGTTCGGGGTCCCCCCTTCTCACCTCGAGAGTCACGCCGGCGGACTCGAATGAGTCGTAGTCAACCTCGAGAAGCTTTCTCTGCTGCGGATCCATCCACATGGCCTCGATGGGCGTGATACCAAAGAAGGACGGGCCGAATTCCTGCAGTGTGCCGTCGACGAAGTAGCCGCCCAGAACGTGGAAGCTGCCGGGGCGGTCGTTGTAGCAGTGTTAATGAGCATCAATATTGAATCGGCTGTCGGGAACTTGGGGGTTCTGGCCGGTTCCCTTGGACATCATGAATTTCCAGAAATTCGCAGGGGATGACGCGCTCCCAGGCAGTCGGCAACTTATTGAGGGTGCATTCTTGGTTAGTCCATCATCCGTAGAACAGGGAGTGCTTCAAGTCCCATAGGTGGCGTCGTCAACCATGGCCTGCTGCTGGCTGGGATACTCCCCAGAGCTGGAGTTGGTCTCGCCAAGAGACGAGCTATCTTGAACGTAAGGCATGATGATGGTCGTATAGAAATATAATATGATTGAAAGTCGAAGAGTTTGGAGCTGCAAACAGATCTATTATAGGTCCGAATCAAAAAGACATAATATACTAGTTAAAACCTTGTCGTGATATAAGCCGTAATTGCGCAGTGGCGATTACCGATCCGTTTTTATAATCACAAGAATGTATTTAAAATTAAACAGCCGATAGATATATATGTATATAAAAAAGAAAAGAATATAGATCTTTAAATTTAAATATTGTTAATATATACTAAGTATCTTAGAAGTAACTCCCCCACCCTATATCCAAACCACCCCCACATCCGAACCACCATCATCACCACCATCGCCACCACTATCACCACTTATTTCACCATCTCTACCGCCTACCTATATGCAACTTTTGGCCTCGCTAGGTAGTTCGGATGCCCTAGATTCATCCGGACTATCTATACTGCCGGGATCCGGACTTCAGGCCCAGATTATATCCTCTATAGTAGCAAAAGTGCTATTAGGAGATAGGCAGACCTTTTTCCTCTTACGTAACTAACTATATATTATCTAACTAGGCCTGTAATAAGTTAACCTACCTTTCTAGAAGGGCTGCTCTAAATACCTACTTATTATATCCTTTTTATACCTTTCTAAATAAGTAATAAATAGTATAGGTATCTAACCTATCCTTACTTAGCTAGGTTAACTAGTGTAATTAATACTATAGATTAGTAGATTAATAAGGCGTTAACTATAAGATAATAGACTTAGCTTTATCTTACTACTAGCTACTAGGCTAACCTATCTATTAGCTAGCCTAGATAATCTAATAGGCCTTAGTTACTATTAAGTTAGATAGGGGGCGTCTTATATATATAGGCTATAATCTAGATAACCTCTAGCTACTACTAATATTAGTAGATATATATTATACTACTAGTATTACTATATAAAGTTAATAGTTATATAGCTATAATACCTATTAAGAACTAGTAGTCTAGCCTCCTCTAGATAAGTAGGCCTAGTATATAAGATAAAGACCTCCTTAAGCTATTTAAAGGTAGTATTATTAGTTATCTAGCTATTATTAGTTACTATAAATTACTATAGCTTATATATATTAAGGTTAAATAAGAACTACTAGGCCTAAAGTAATTTACCTTTATATATAACTAAGGGAGGTAAGGAGCTACTAGTAGTAGATATACACTTAATAATAGATACCTATACCTAGGATCCTAGCTACTTTTTCTAAATATATTATAATACCTTAAAGCCTAGTACTAGCCTATTACCTCTTTTACCCTTTATAATACTAGTCTTATTTATATTCTATTAGTTAGATAGATAGATTCCTTAGATAGTAAAGATATTAGTTAGATAATAGAAGAAAGCCTTAATAACCTTAGGGGAATAAGCTGCCTATTACTAAGTATTAATTACTCTAAATTAGAGGGTTCTAATAAATAGATTTTACTATATAAATTAGGCTATATATTTCTTTCTTATAAGAGGATACCTATTACCTATTATATACTTTACTAGGCCTTTTACTTATTAATAGTTAATATATCTACTAAGAGACTATTAAAGAGTAATATAGGCAGCTAGATTATCCTCCTAGGCCTAAGATAAGTGCTGCCTATCTTTAAAGGCAGTATTCCTACTTTACCTACTAAAGTATTAATACTAAAGTGTTATATATAGTATACCCTATCTATAAGCAACAGCCTAGAGGCTATACTGCCTAGACTATATATCTAGGAGAGCCTATTAGAGCTTATCTTTAGAATATTACTTTATAATAGTTTAAAGAAGGTATCCTAAAAAAATAGCGTTATTTAGTGATAAATAGTAATTATTATAATAGTTTAAAAAAGGTAGTGGTGTTAATAAAGGAGGGGAAATACGGGAATTTCAGGTGGTTTAGATGCAGGGGTGGTTTAGATATAGGGTAGGGGAGTTATAGAGTTACTTTAGTTAATTAATACCTAAATAGCTTAAGCCTTGTCCTACTAGTCATGAAAGCCTAGACCTAAATGCTATCTATAAAACAGATAGTAATAAAACTAAAGACAAGACTACTGCTAAAAGCAAGACTATAATAGGTCTAAGCCCTATTAGCTAACAACTTTACTGTTTAGTAGATAATAGCCTACAGCAGTATATAAAGCAAATTACTTACTAGACTTTACTAAAGGTACTATCTTAGTTATGTTACTAGCAAGACTATTACTAGTATAGTGGACATAGTGTAAAAGATATAGCACTAGTTAATAGTTTACTACATTATTACTATTACTTTAGTTACCTTATTTAAGCTACTAAGATATTAAGTAAAAGGATTGGCACTATAGAATATTAGGAATAAATAGACAAGAACCTTAATAATAAGAGCTATAATAATAGAAATAAGAGCTAGTTAGGTAATATTATAGATACTACGCCTTATGGCCTTTAGATAGCAGGATTTAACCTTAATTATACTTCTCTAGCTACCCTATATATAACTAACAAAAGTGAGGGAGGTCTGTTTAAGGGCTTATATAAGGACTATAATAAGCCGCTATTAAATTATATTAAAAACGCCTTACGCTATTATATACGTTAATCCTATTAATATAATATTACTAACTAGCTAGAGATAAAGCGTATTATAGATAGCTAACTCTTATAAGCTAAAGTATATAGTAAGTAGGGAGATATAAATAAGTAAACAAGGCTTGTATTATAGGAAAATAAATCTCTTAGGTAGAGGGCCTATATAAAGAGGGCCCTTAAGCTTATTTATATAACATAGCACGTATTGTAGCTAATAATAACTACTATATATATATAAGCCTCTTATAATACTAACTTAATAAAAGTTAGGACACTAGGACGTAGTAAGATTAGAAGCGCGTTAGTATAAGGTTTTATTACACCTTACTTCTCTTAATTATATACTCTATCTCTCTAGTATTAAAGAGTGTTACTCTAGAGAAAGTAAACTAGGCCTATAAGTACTAATATTAGGTTATAGGTAAGCTAGATCCCTACTTATATGTTAACTATAGGCTAATAAGATCTAATATAAACCTTAGAGATAATTAAAAAATCTAAGATAATATTAATAGGAAACTTAATAGAGCTTATAATTAATGAAACATCAGGTTAGTTAAGTGCCCTTATAGCTAATAGAACAGCTGTCTTAATTAAAGAGTTAAATACACTAAACGCTTTAATACGTATATATATAATACTTATATAGCAGACTTTAATAGGTAAGAAGCTATTAGTAAATATCTTAGTACTACCTATAAATACTAGGCTTATAATTAATCCTAAGATAGACTAGAATATAATAAGTATATAAGTAAGCTAGAGCTGTTATATAAGAGTGTAAGAGGCTTAGTTACTAATAATAACCTATACTGCTTATAGGAGGCCTTTATTAAGAACCTTTATAACTACACTAATATAAGTGTATATGTTAATAGTTATAATAACTAAAGAATTAATATTAATAACCTATAAATTAAAGAGAGTGCTATAAAGGGCTAGGAGGATAAAGGCTAAGAGGTTAAAGACAAGGGTACTAGTGTAGGCCTTTTAATGAAATAATTAGTAGGCTAACGGCTGGGATAAAGGCGTGTTTTCCTTGCTCTGCTGAATATCTGGAGAAGCCGGCCGAGCGGTCTCTTTAGCAGCATTCTTTGGAATCATCTTGTAGCCTGCGCGAAGAGGAGCAAGGAATGATGAAGACATTCGCAAATTAGGTGTAGGAATGATGGATAGCAGCCTTTTTATTGTTCAAATATTGTCAGTTACTATCCTGCTCAGATGTACACCTATCAAGAGGAGACATATAGCGTGATAAAAAACAAAAACCCTATTTGTTCCTGTTGTACGGATACTGTACCACGCTACCTAAGTTCTGACACATAAATGCCAAGCCTCAGCTCTGGCCAGTTATTAACAAGCTCTACCCCACACCAGCTGTGAAATCGCGTGATTCGGAGTTCAGCTCTCAAATATAGCGGAATTCCATGTGATACGAATGAGTGAAGAAAAGGCTTGAATTGTGAGAAGAAGAATCTCACGGGTGGAGGGCCCATAAAGGGGGCCCTCGAGCTCGTCCATGTGACATGGCACGTGGTGTGGCTGACGGCATCCGCCACACATGCATGAGCCTTCTGTGATAATTTCCCTACCGGAATAAAGGGGAAAATATTTACCCCTTTCAAGAGGCCTAATTAATAAATAGTTATATAATTACTACTATCTAACCCTGACATGTAATTCTGCCACGTTTAACAGTAACATCTAGAAGAGAACAGACTTTACTAAGCAAAAACCTCCGCAACATACCTCCCCCCCGCCACGCAATCCTCCCACCAGTCCTCCTGGCCAACAACATGTGTGCCAATCCTGCTCTCCAGCTTATCCGCGCCGAACAACACCGGCACCAACGTCCGCACCACTCCGTCGGCAAGCCCTTTGGACCCGCAGACGAGCACGACAGCCCCTCTACGCCACAGCTCGACCACTTCGTCCCGTCGCGATCCTAACAGAGCATCATCAACGTACCTACCGGCCCCACCCCCAAGAGGGCGGGAGTAGGCCCTCTCAACCGTTACAATATCTGCGGAATAACCAGACAGCTCATCTCGGTACAGATCGTCGTGCGGACCTTTGCAGCCAAAGAACAACAGCGCCCGGCCGAGAACGGTGCCGTTGCGGAGGAACTCGGCGCGCTGCTGCACAAACGCACGAAAGGGCGCGATACCCGCCCCGGCGCCGATCATGATCACGGGAGTGGAGGGGTCCGAGGGGAGGCGGAACTTGCTGCTGCTGTCCTGGCCCGGGCGGATGGACACATGGACAACGTCTTGAGGCGCGAGGGTGGATAGGAAGTTGGAGCCGACGCCTCGCGTCGGGTTGGCCTGTTGATCAATGATGGAGAAGGTGAGGGTGGCGCGCTGGCCGACACGAGCTGCGGTTCCGGCTGTTGCAGCCATGCTAGCAGGGCAGGAGGAGAAAGAGTAGGTCCGGACTTGCATCCGGGGCAGGAGGGCAACGAGTTCTGCAAGTGTTATGGGCACAGCCGAGGGCGGGAACTGGTCTAGCACGTTGAGCAGGCTCCTGGGGTTCTCGTCGAGGTCTTCTGCCGCTTTGTTTGTCGCCAGCGCGGCCCTGGCCGTGTCGTCGACGGCTAGCTCCGATAGCCTGCTCAAGACCTCGGACCTCGTGATGGCGCGTCGCAGATCCCTCCCCGCAAAAAGATGCGAAGCACGGATGGGCATGCCAAGTGGGAAGTCCGCCCCCCCGCTGATGGCGCCGTTCTTGGCGTTCACGACAATGATGGAGTCGCTGCGGAGGCCGAACCGGCGTAGGGCGCGGTCAATGGTAGCCTCGTCGTTCCGCGGGAGGACCTGTACGTGCCAGCCTGGAGCGTATGTCATATCTGCCGGGAGGATGAGTTCGAGGTGGCCCTTTTCCCGACGGCCTGTGTCTGGGTCCGTGGCCAGTATCTTCGAATCCGATACGGTTGCGGTGCAGAAGCCTGGGGGCGGAGACGGGTTTGTCAACTCCACGTCCGGCGATTCCACCACCGTGACGTCGAAGCAAGCTGGCGATGACCATGATGGTGACGAACCCACCGGATCCGTCCCGGGCTCGCCGTCACGCGCCGCGCCGAGTATTTCACCTGTCCAGCGATCCAGCACCTCGAAAGCATCATCCCTGGCGTTGTTCACCTTGCCCATGGGCAGCAGCCGCACCGCTCCGGCGACCTCGAGCTTGGCATCGAGCAGAAGGGGGATCATGTAAAACGTGGACGCCCAGTCGCTATGGCCGCAGCCGAGCACGGCATATTTGTGCTCGCGGTTCAGGCTGCCGGGTTGGAGTTCCTCGACCCAGCGAACGAACTCGGAGGCATTTGCGGCTGGCTTGCCATGATACGTGCCGCAGATGAAAACACAGAACTGGGGCATATGTCCAACGGCCGAGTTCATGGCCCCTACTGTCGTTCTGAACCCGCGACTGTCGAGGTTAGAAGCCAGGCGGTTGGCGAGGGCCTCGCAGCTGCCCGTGTCCGAACCGTACAGAATTGCGAGCTCTTCTCCCTGGCCCAGGGGCATATCCTGCGACCTGACGGGCTCCTGGCCTTGGGGCTGCCCCCGCCGCAGCTCGTTGTGCAAATCCGTCGCCGTCCTTCCGCGTCTCAGCTTTGCCCTGATTTCAAACCCCTCGGGCTTGATAGTCAACAAGTGCTTGATCTTGAGCTTATATGCCGGGTCGTGCATTTCCAGATCGAAGTTTTTCAAGAGCATAGCCATGGCCAGCTTGGCCTCCTGCCACGTGAACGCCATGCCCAGACATATGCGCTGCCCATTCCCGAACGGCTTCCACGCATTTGGCGGCAGCGCCTCGAATTCTTGCTGCAGCATCCGCTCGGGCCGCCACTCGTCGGCATCGTCTCCGTAGACTGCTCTGTCGCGGTGGATCGGGTCCAGCAGCAGACACACGGCCTCGCCCGGCTCGACAACGTACTTGCCGCCAAGCATCTCGGTCTCGTAGGGGGTAACGTAAAAGGCCACGGCCGTCGGCATCAGCCGCAGCGCCTCGCGGAATACTGCGTCCAGGTACGGAAGCCGGCCAAGGTGAGCGGCCGAGACGGCTTCGGCGCCGATCACGTCGTCGATCTCCTTTTGTGCCTTTGCAAGGGTCTCCGGGTGCGCCAGGAGGTAGTACGTGGCAAAGGACAACATGCCGGAGGTGGTCTCGTGCCCGGCCACCAGGAACGTGATGAGGTTCCGCACGATTTCGTCGTCGTCCAGGCGCTCCCCCGTCTCCGGGTCGCTGTTGTTCAGCATGGCGTTTAGGAAGTCGCGCCGCGATACGGGGTTGCGTCTCCTATGCTCCACCATGCCTCTGCACAGTTCAGTCATGAGTTGAATGTCTTTTTTGAACTTGCGCATTGCCCTCGGGCGGAAAAACCCCGCCCAGTCAGGCAGCATGGCCTGGATGTCGGCCTCGCTCAGGATGGACACCATGTGGCTGACAAAAGGGTGGTGTTGGCCGTCGCGGTAGAAGCTGTTGAAGCGGTAGTCCATCATGCAGAGGGCAATGGTGTCTAGCGTCAGGCGCGTGTAGTCCGCGGCGACATCTATGGCCTGGTCCGGACCGTGACGGGCCCATTTGAGGCACAGCTGCTCGGCGACATCGCTCATCTCGTCGAACATGCTACGGACGCTGAGAGGACCAAATATGGGCTTGAGGATGCGATGCGAGATGCCCCACTGCCGGCTGCCGTGGTGAGCCGTGAAGAGGGCGTCCTGCACCACCTGCCTCAGCGTCGATACGCCGCTCGAGACGAGCTTGTGCCATCGACTCTCGTCACACACCTCGTTCGCAAGCTCTCGTGTGCAAACGCTGATCTCACGCTTTCCAGCAAACACCATTTGGAACACTGGGCCGTACTGTTTCTGGATGGCAAGCATGGATTCAAACGGTGCCTTGAGGTCGAGGTACGCGATGCTGCCGATGAGGGGATAGGCAGTTGGGCCGGGGATATTTTCCCCTCGAGCATAGGGGCAGCCCATGGGCTTCGTAGCGAGGCTGGGGCATTGGTTGGGTCCTTCATGTGAAGTTTCTGCTGTTGCTATCGACATTGAAGTTGTGTGAAGTGGTGGTATTGGGATCAAACAGGAATTGTTCAGAGTATGCCGACTTGTTGCTGAACAAGAAACCGGTCGCTTGATAATAATGCTTTATAGAAGATCAACGAGGTGCACCTTCCACACAATGCCAATGTCTTTGCTCAAATTGTATGGAGGATCTGTATGTAGCCACCTAGGTAGTTAATAGATATATGATTTTTACCTACGTCGTTGTCAACAGCGGAGATGACTGGCTTCGCCCTTCCAAAGGGGCCATTTCACTGCCTCTCGAACATCATGAGGCATTTTTTTCTAAGATTCACCTTATGGCTTGAGACGGAGATATGATACATAGTAACCATCCCCCTTTTGAAGTATTGAGGATAATCCCTGTGTCAGCAAACTTACATACAACCACCGACTGCACTCCGTACATACATAAATGCCGCATAGACACCGTCCCCGGACTCCAGAATCCATATGGAAATAGTATTCATGGCAACTCAGTTGAAAACGAAGAGTAGCCGAGACCAAACACAACCGAGTCAGACAACACCAAGCCCAGCACACAGCCTACTGTTGGAAACCAATGGCTCCCCCTCCCCTAACGCCTGAGGATGACCGGATCACCCACCACTCGGTCCCCATCGACAGCCACATCTACCATTACATTCAGTCGGTCCCGGAATCAGTCGAGCCCCGTGGCACTATCCTCCTGCTACATGGCTGGCCCGACACTGCTTTGACCTGGCGTCACCAGATCCCCCTGCTGACCGCACCCCCACTCAACCTGCGCGTCGTCGCCCCCGATATGCTGGGCTACGGCCGGACCTCAGCGCCCGCAGACCCGGCCGAATACAGTCTGAGAAAGATATCGAGCCACATGCGGGCCCTGGTTAGCCACGTGATCGACCAAGACGACCAGCAAGACAAAATATCGCCGTTGCTACTGGCCGGCCACGACTGGGGGGCTGCGCTGGCCTGGCGCATGGTCGCCCTGTGGACGCCATCACTATTCACCGCCGTCGTCTGCCTCAACGTCCCATACTTGCCCCCGGAGACAGGTCCGTTTGTGGATCTGCATGACTATGTCGCCAACATCCCGTCGCTCCGCTACCAAGTGCAATTGTGCGGTGACGAGGCCGTGTCGATCATCGACGACGCCTCGTCTTCGCACGCAAACCTGCGCGGCTTCATCAATGGCATCTACGATGGCCGTGGGCCTCACGGCGAGGAGGCATTTACTGTGGACGAGGGGGTGCGGCCCGCCGAGGTACTACGTGTCATAGGGCCTGCTAGGTTGATGGGGGAGGAATGGGTGGACTTCTACGTCAGGCAATTCGCGGAGAGGTCGTTCCGCTGGCCGACAAATTGGTACAGGACTAGGGCGGTCAACTACGAGGATGAGAAGGCGGCGGCCAAGAACGAGGTTGTGATCAATGTGCCTGCCATGGTGATTATGGGGGAGCAGGACGAGGCCCTGCCACCGAGCCTGGCTGATGGGATGGAAAGGTGGTTCAAGAAGGGATCTCTGAGAAAGGAAGTCGTAGGGGGAGGGCACTGGGCTCACTGGGAGGCCGCCGAGCGAGTGAATACTTTACTTGAGGGATTTTTGGGGGTTGTTTTGGACGGGTAGACTGCCATCATTGACTCGTGGACCAAATCAGCTTGAAACAAAAGACTTTCCACTTTGCCTGGCTTGTTCAAAGTATCCTTATTCTGGCGCCAGAACAACTTCCTCTTACGGCAACTCCCTGGATTACGAGACTAAGTATAACTAAGTTTCGCTATCTTGGGAACCCCTGCAAACAATATCCTGTTGATAAAAGGGGCTCTTAACGAACTCAAGCTGAGTTTGCGTTAAATTACTGCGCCTCGCCAGAAAAAGCCTCAGCAAACAACAACTGCCGGTGCAGGCCGAATCTGATGTAACATCTTGTTGAATCCAATTCATTTGGTCCATCTAACGAGATTGTCGGTCTGGCGCTCCGGTCATTTCGCCAAACTGTTACGATGGGTACAGCAAGGGCATAACCATTGGAGACCAGGGATTTTATGAGGTCGCAGAATGATAAAGACACGATCCTTTCTCTGCCGGATCTAAACAGCATTCTCGCCGCATTATACACACCTTCTACCTTAGTTGACACAGAAGAGTTGGTCGCTACACGGCCTGGCATGCAAAGTTATCATGGCATACCGTCAGCTTCAGAGGACGATCTCATCTGACCCGTCAGACCCAGATGAAGACGAGACCAAAGAACCCCAAATTCCCGAAGTCAGCCAGGTCGGCAAGCTTGCCGAGTTCTTCTACCTGAGTCTGACGCGCCTCCAAGTCCTTTTCCTCTCAGCTCCTCTAGTACGAGTCCTGAGGGACAAACAATCCTCATCCTCTTCATCATGGTCGGGTCACATGTTCGGTCCCCTCTCGGCCCAAGGCCTCTTCAACTCTCACTATATCGAGCCTATGTTCCTCTGGTGGGGAATGAATACCCGCATCCTCCTTGGCCCATCCATTGGCCGCGTCTCCGTCCTGGACTCGTATGGCAGGACCATGAAGAGCTGTATCAACGGGGCCTCGCACAACTACGCAGGCTCCTACCTCGTCAACGAAATATCCGAGGCCATTCACAGTCTCTGTCTGGACAACCTCCCAGTGACGCTCCGCTCGGGACCGATGTACGACACGGTTCGTGCAGAGCTCGCCACCTTCTGGTCGGCCGACTTTTGCATCCCGACGACAACGGGCTACGGATCAAACTACCTGGCCCTGCCGAGGCTCCTCGCCCTGCTCCGTGAGCGCGGCGGCACTGTTGCCGTCTTTTGCGATAGTCATTGCCACAACTCAATCTTCACGGGCGTCTACCTCGCCATCGGCCGGCTGGGTGGTGTGACCCTTCGTAGGTTCCCGCACAACGATGCCTCACTGCTCGAGGACATGCTTCGTGAGAGCAAAGCCTCGGTCAAGCTGGTCGTGGTCGAGGGCCTCTACAGCATGGAGGGAGACGTGCCACCACTGCCGGCGCTCGCCAGACTCAAGGAGGCGTACGGCTTCGTCCTGTACTGCGACGAGGCGCACTCCTTTCTATCCCTGGGACAGTCCGGCCGGGGCTGTTTCGAACTTGCCAAGGACCGTGGAACGATGTGCGACCAGGATCCTGTAGACATTCGCACCTGCACGCTTTCCAAGGCTATCGGCGGAATCGGCGGCTGCATCGCAGGCAGACAAGAGTTCGCGTCATGCTTCGCCGACATGCCGCCGCAGCCCGTGTCGACGGCCACACTCGCTCAAGCTCTCTGGCTCATCCGACAGCCCAGCCTGGTGCGCCGTAACCTTGCCCGTCTCGCCGCCACGGCCGGCTTCTGCCGCCGAGAGCTGTCCCGGCAGGGTGTTTTCGTTTACGGCGGCGGCGAAGACGCCACACCCATCCTTCCCGTCTGGACGGGTCGCTCCAGCACCTCTGCGCGCTTCTCGTACGAGCTCCGTCGCCGCGGCGTGCTGGCCAGCCCCGTGACCACGCCGGCCGTACCGTTCTGGGAGAGTCGCGTGCGCGTCAACCTCTCGGCCGACTTTGATGCCGAAGATGTCGAGAGACTGGTATGCACCATTGTCGACGTCGCTAGGGCGACGGGAGTAGCGACTCGGTCTGTCAGACGCCAGGCGGCCAAGTTTGCTCCAGCGAGGCTGGGAATGCCCGGGGATAACGAGAACGCGGACAAAAGTGAGGAGGAAGGGCGCGGTGTATTGGAATCAATCAAGACCCTCGTCATCCAGCAGTCGCAACTGCAACCCCAGAAGAGGCCCTGCCCCCTGACAACGGCCGGCCATGCCGCTCGCCGGCGTTACGGCCTCGCGTCGGGCGGCTCGCGTTGGATAGCGGGCACCTTTCCCTCACACGTGGCCGTCGAGAGCCTCATTTCTGCGGCTGTCGGCAGCGAAGCCACAATGACCTTTCAAGATGCGGACGTCTCGCTCGCATCCACTATCGCCGCGTTGGCGCGTCCTTTGCTCGGTGCAAAGAGACATGTCATGCTCTTCCCCGCACACCCGGAAAGCCACCTCGTCGAGGACGGGCTCTTGCTGATCCCGCCGAGTGCAAAGGGAGAAGGCCGACTGCGCGTGGTCCGCTACGCCGATCTCAAGGACCTAGCCCACTGCGCGATCGAAGCTGGGACTGGGCAGACCTGCCTCACTATTTACGTGGAGCTGGCCGGGTCGACGCCGGCAGCCGAGCTCGTGCGTGCGTCCCTCAGCCGGGTTGCCCGGTGCGTCGGAGGCAAGACGTCAATCACTGTGCTTGTGCGTGACGCCAGGGTACCAGCGGCGACATCCCGGCCGGACCTCGTACGCATCGACGAGGTTGTTCCTCGGGATGAGCGCATGCACGCCCTGCTCTTTGGTATTTGCGCCTCCGCCGACGTGGAGGTGGGATACCTTACTGGGCCAGAGAATCTAATCAGGGAGCTGCGGTACACGAGCCGCGGTTACATGTATACAACTTCAGTACCGCCTTTTGTGATGGGTATAATAGCCGCTGCATTGGAGAGCACTCTGAGCAAAGAAAGTACTGTGTATTAGAAGAAGAGATATATATTAGAAAGGTGTGCCTTGGGGTATTCAGTCTGACGAACTGGCTATACCTAAGAATATTATAGATGTCAGAGGTGTAAGCCTTTAGAAATAGAACGGCAGGGTATAGATACTTTTGAAATAATTGTAGAGGTACTTCGTAGAACGATTAGTAGCAGCCTTATTATCATTGAAATATTGTCAGTCACTATCCTGCTTATATGCCAGCATTAGCTCCGGCCAGTTACTTATAAGCTCTACCCTGCACCAGCATACCGAGTGCTGTATGTGTTACGTTACTAGGTATAACTACTGCTAAGCACTAAGAGCCGTTTTGTATTAGTGAGGTGGGTCTGCTTAGACCAACGTCAAGAGGCTGCCCTAAAGCATGTACAACACATTTGATAACTTCAAGGTGTATACTCTAGTTATTAACTCTTTTAGATAGGCGCCCTTTCTTAGATGGCTAGAAAAGAAACAATATTGCGTAATTTGTCAAATAACTCCGGATAGATAGGCATCTTAGAAACTGAAAAAGTAAGAAGTTAAATAACTAATAAGGACCTTAGCTGTAACATATGATAGATGATACATGCCCATGTCCTCTCGACGCCCTATTACGTGACTAGTCTTATGACCCCTTAAGATATTGAACCAATTAGAAATTGTATAATTATGGACACCCTCGCATGAGGCATTATTATAGCGGCAAGATCAGGTATGCCTCAGCCTGATTTCAAAGATCTTAGAAACAACCAACAACGTTGCCCTTAATTCTTTTCAGAGTTGCTGCCACAACAGTCTTAGGCTGTGATAATAGCTTAGTAGGCCCATCTGACCGCAGGGTCAGACTGAATCACTAACCATGACCGACCCCCTTAGTATTGCCACCGGCCTGATAGCCTTGATTCAAGTAACTGCCCAGGCGACCATCTATCTCAAGGATGTAAATGATGGCGGCAAAGAGCGAACGAAGATGCGAGATGAGTTGCGCAGCCTGACATGTCTGTTGGAGATGATCCATGACCGTGTCGAAGAGCAGAGAGAACCCGAGAACGAAGATGGCCTCAACCCTGCAGCGATGGCATACTTATCAGGCCCCGACGGACCTCTGGAAAGGATGAAGGTTACAATGGAAGAGATTGTGTCAAAGTTAGCACCCCAAGCTGGGTTCCGCAGGCTTGCACAACCCTTCAAGTGGCCGTTTGAGAAGAAGGATGCTTTGGAGCTGTTTGGGGCGATGGAGAGACTCAAGTCTCATTTCACGCTTGTTCTACAGAACGATCTATTGTAAGGCACAGCTCCCAGAGGCCCTTTGAAGCGGCTGACATGTCCAGGACGATCTCGAACCTCACAAACGAAAAGGTTCACCAGGTCAGCAGGCAGCTCGAGGACCTGGGCCTGGAAGGCAGAATTCAAGAGGCGGATAAGATTCTCTGTTGGATCAGCTCAACTTCCTTCCGGGCCAAGCAAGCCGACGTATTGCAGAGTGTCCAGCCAGGCACCGGCACATGGTTCCTTGAAGCTAAGGAATACTGTGACTGGCTTTCGGGGGACGTCAATATGTTATGGTGTCCCGGCATACGTATGACACAGACCACTCCGATACACCTCAATGTGGCTTCTTTCTGACATAAAGCATAGCTGGTGCCGGGAAAACTCGACTGGCGTATGTTGACAAATGAGTGACGTCTTGTCGAACAATTGATTGCTAATGAAACTAGGTCCTTGGTTATAAAGCTCTCGAGGATCAACTTGATTGTTCCAACGATCTTGTGGCATATGTATACTGCGATTACAATCACCGCGAGTCTCAGACTCAATCGGC
The DNA here is from genome assembly GCF_000149035.1 of Colletotrichum graminicola M1.001. NCBI lineage: Eukaryota > Fungi > Ascomycota > Sordariomycetes > Glomerellales > Glomerellaceae > Colletotrichum > Colletotrichum graminicola. Next base: position 31,276 of record NW_007361091.1, read on the forward strand.
AATAGTTTCCAGTCTTTGGAACACATTCTTCAGAGGACAAGCCATCCAAACCTGCCTGAAGAGGTCAGGTCGCTTTACACAAAGCACGCCCAGAAAGGAACTCGTCTCATGATCAAACAACTTTCCCGAGTCTTCACTAAGCTCTTCTCATCGCGCGACAAAATTTTTGTCGTTATAGATGCTCTTGACGAATGCGCGTCTTCGGACATGGTGGCCCTAGAACTGGTCAGTGTTCTTCAGGGGCTGGGTGATAATGTGCGTCTTCTACTCACCTCACGTACCTCGACAAACTTTGAGGGCTTCTTCAAAGACGCCGCACGTATAGACATCAAGGCTAAGGATGAGGACGTACGGCTATATTTGGAAAGGAAAATTCCGAAGCATCCCAGACTGGCGAAGCACGTCCGTGCTGATCCGAAGCTGTAGGACGACATCATCACAAGCATCGCCGAGAGTGTTCAAGGAATGCAGGTAACAATCTCAGTTTGATCTCGTAAACGAAGCAGCTGCTGATTTCTGTCTTCAAGATTCCTTCTGGCGACGCTCAACTTGGACTTTCTCTCCCGCAAGCTCACGCGCCGAGATGTTCGCTCTTCGCTTTCAATCTTGCCCAAGACGCTCGACGCAACATATGAGCAAGCACTTGAGAGAATCCGTACCCAGGCGGAAGAAGATGTTGAACTAGCCGAGACAGTCATTTTATGGATCCTCTGTGCCCGACGACCGCTGGGTGTTAATGAGCTCCAGCATATGTATGCTATCCATTTGCGTACCCGTGATGAATATGAAAACGAGGAGATGATCTTCCTTGAAGATGAGGACCTGCCACCCGAGGATATCGTCACCGGTGTTTGCGGTAGCTTTATCGTAGTTGACAGCACCTCCAAGACAGTCAGCCTGGTTCATTATACGGCCCAAGACTGTCTCAGCCGCACGTTCGGAAAACATCTGGATAAGCCGCGACTGGAGCTCGCCAGAATCAGCCTGGAATACCTGCAGCTTCTCAACTTTCATGAAGGGCCCGCCTTATCAGACAGCATGATGGCTGAGCGGTTGGACAACTTCCCATTTCTGGACTACGCGGCAAAATACTGGGGAGCTGACCTCCAAGAGTCTCAAGTCGAGGATTTCTGGGGATATGTCAACCGCTTTTTGTCAAACAAAGCTGCCATCAACGTAGCAAGTCAGGTCTGGAGCCTCCCTCGTTACAGATACGCATATTGGAGCAACGAGTTCCCGAAATATGTCCCTGCGATAGTCCTCGCGGCTTCATCCAAAATACCCATCGTATTAGAAAGACTCGTGGGGCAAGGAGAAGGCGTAGAAGGCTGTGGCAGCGACAGGGAAACCGCGCTCATCAAGTCAGCTCGCCTCGGGCACGAGGAGAACATCAAGGCACTGATACGGCTCGGGGCTGACGTCGCTGCTACTGATATAGCCGGCGAAACCGCAATCGTTGTTGCAACTCTCGCTGGCAAGTCATCTGCAGTAAAAGCCTTGATCGATGGAGGTGCCAACGTAAACACGGTCACGGGCACGGCAGGCTGGTCTCTCCTTATGTCAGCAGTTTCCAGTGGCAATATCAAGACAGTGCAGCTGCTGGTAGAATCAGGCGCTGACGTTACGATACAAACCAGCTGGGGAGAGACGGCTTTGAGTCTGGCAGCCCTGAGCGGGCAAGAGGCCATCGCGAATCTTCTCTTGCACTCAGGGGCCATCCTGCCACTGAACTGTGCTGGGAGAAGGGCGACACTGCAAGCTTCAAGAAAGGGATTTTCGACTCTTGTTAGCAGATTATCATCTTTTGGAGGCGATCATGGGGCTGTGGTGGATGCTGGGATTCCACGTGGGCCCTTTGCAGCCCCGCAGCAGCTTGCCCAGATTGCAGAACTAGAAGAGGCACCAACTACTGGGATGGCGGAGTTCGGAAGTAGTTTCGGTCTCGAACTTGATGGGCTTCCATACGAAAGGGGGTTCCATAGAAGGTACGACGTTACAGAAAGATTAGGTAAAGGAAGCTCGGCGGAAGTATTTTCCTGCGTTAGAAGAACGACAGGCGTTTGGTATGCGGTTAAAATATTTACCGCCAAGACCAATACCACCCTTACAGAGACTGGGGGCCTACTGCAAGAAATCCAAGCCCTGTCCAGCTTGAGGAATCCCCATCTGGCAAATCTTGTTGAAGTTCTGGTGTCAGATACCATGGATCAGCTTTGCCTGGTTTTGGAGCTTGCGCAGGAGGGAGACCTCTTTAGCTTTGTGGCTACAAACAAGAAGCTAACCGAAAAGGAAACACGAGGTATTTTTCGTCAGCTGTTTTCTGCTTTAGAATACATTGTAAGTACAGTTGTTACCTCTCTGCCTACTACATGTGGCCTATTTGCTGAAAATAAGACGTTCCTCAGCAAAACGAAGGATGGATTCATCGAGACATTAAACCTGAGAACATTCTCATGCAAGGTGGGAATAGTACCAAACTTGGGGACTTCAACCTTGCGGTGAATCTTTCAAGCCGGCCAGATCAGATAGACAACGTCCTCTGTGGAACTCCAAGCTGTAAGCTCCTTTACGTCTCCCCACCGCTTGAGATCTCCAGATATAGCTAAACGGTTTCTACAGATGTTGCCCCTAAGATACTTGTGATTCAAAGTGAGAGACGATACAGCTATCCGGTCGACGTTTGGTCTGCTGGGGTGGTGCTCTATATTTGCCTATGCGGGTTTCCCCCATTCTCAGATGAGCTCTACAGCCAAGACTATCCACACACCTTAGGACAGCAGATCAAGTCAGGACGCTTCGACTACCCATCCCCATGGTGGGATTCAGTAGGAGATCTAGCTATTGACCTTATAGACTCGATGCTGCTGATTGACACAGCGAAGAGATTTAGGGTGGAACAGTGTTTGCGTGATCCTTGGATGCTGGTGCTAGACGTCTAAGAAACCAATTCAGACTCTATCCTCTTACCTAGTCCTCCTATTGTCTAAGATACTACTTAACATATTCTTCAAGTCATTTGTTTTAGAGACAAAAAGGTCACTAATAAGCTATATAACATTGCGGTTTGCCCTTCACTGATGACAGGATTGAAGTCTCTTTCCACCATGTATCTGCTACGTAACTACCCCCTATCTAGGCTCATAGTGTTGCTGGTCTTTGGCGTTATGTGCCGCTCTTTATGTTCTATACGACTGTAATTTTTGCTGTGGCATTCGGTCAGATTGTTCTGTCGTGATGGCGTGAGCTCGTTGGAGCCAACTTGGCCGGCATATGGGCAAGTACTGTGGCCGCTTCCATTAGCTGCGTCGGCGCGAGTGCCTGTGTTACCGGTCATCACGCCATAACTATAGACAATATCGGGTCGCACCAGTAGCCGGCGTTGGAACGTTATCTAGCTGCATTTCATATTTTTCTGAGTGGGAACTCTCCTCGGCCTAAGACCAAGCTGTCTGTAGTTGTTCTCCGCGGTATGTGATGGTGCACTTGCCCAACTGTGCATCGTATGGTTGGGTTTGTACCTCAGCAATAGGTCACCGTAGCCAGTCCAATGGCTTTAGTCATCAGGGACACATTACCGGTCAGTGTGTAATAAACCAGAAACACTGAGTCTCAAATTCCCAAGCCACATGACGATGCTGTTCATCTTGTTGCATCTCAATTTCATTCAAATCATCATATCCCATTCACCAACTTCTTCACTTTTTAGGTGGTGCTATTACCCTCTGAATGTTTGTCTATGTATCGGATGCGCTCTTAATAGAAAGCTCACTTCGTGGTCAACGTCCACAAGACTTGGGACCTCATCCAGTGTCTATGCGAGTACACCGGCCGGTGTACTAAACCAACTAGTTAAAGATCTCGCGAACAAATCTCCCCCTCGGTAGCTTCTGCTCCCAATCGTCCACTGAATCACAGCCAGTCCTTGCAGCCTTCTTATCAGCCTCGAACAGGATGGGTCCCATGACCCTAAACACCGCATCAGACATTCTCTTAGTGCCACAAACGTAGACGACAGCGCCGGCATCCCATAGCCTTGTCAACGTGTCTTGACATTTACAAAGACTATCCATTACATACTTGCATGGAGCCCCTGGGTCACGGCTAAACGCGCGGTGAACCTCTACGACCCCGGCACGCTCAAAGTCATCAAACTCGTCGCGGTACATATCGTCGAGGGAAGCACCACGACAGCCGTAGAATAGAAGAGCCGGAGCGAGCGGGGAGCTGGCGGCGGCCCGCTCCTGGACGAAGCCGCGGAAGGGCGCCAGCCCGGCTCCCGCTGCCACCATGATGATGGGTGTCATCGACGGGTCCTCGGGAGGGCGAAACTCTCGCGGTGCCGGGTAGTGCGACACATGCACGAACTGGCCGGCATGGACCGACATTAGGTAGCCAGTCGCAAGGCCGCCCTGGGAGATGCTCAGTGTCAGGTCTCCGTGCCCTGGAAGGCGAGTTGGAGAAGACGATAGCGAGTACGTCCGCGGACGCATCTGCGGCACCATGGTCAGGAACTTTGCGAGAGGCAACTCTACGCAAGGGTAACTATCTAGGAGATCCAGAACGGAAACGTGCTTAGCGCGGATCTCGCCTTCGTAGCGGTCTTCGGACGACATCTCCATAAGACGGCTTCTCGTCGCTTCCTCGGTGACGGGTACTGTGTCGGCCAGGGCCCGCACGTTTCTCTGGCTGGCCGGCTGGCCAAGCTCGACGTACATGCCAAGTAGATCAGCTGCCGAGATGGGCGTGTCCACGGGCAGGCCCGACGGCCTTGAGCTGCTGATGGTAATCACCGCGTCGTGATCGAGTCGGAACCGAGACAGTGCGCGATTCACTAGACTGGAGCTGTTCTTGGGCAGCACCTGAAGTCGATCACCGGTCAGATAGCCAATATTGGATGGCAGCCTGAGTGTCAGATGGTGCTTCTGTGGCACGCCTGGCTCCGAGAGCGGGCGAGTCTCTGTCACCATGGCTTGAAAGAAGCCCGGTCGAGTCGCCAGTCTTGCTGGGCCACCCAGCGTGAGCTTGAGATTCATGTCTTGCACGTACGCCGGCTTCACGCTATACTTTTCTCCCAATGCTGGCCATAAGCGCTCCGTAGACCATCTTTCGGCGTCCGGGAACAGGTCTGCCGTTGCCATGTCGGCGTATTCGGCTTCTATCAATCTCGAAGCTCCGGCTTTGTACATTAGCTCATCGACCATCTTAGGCACTCTGTTATGCGTGGCTGGCCAATCGTGGTGACCTATGTCTCAATCAGCGGGGCATAACCAAGAGAGCTCGTAAACCCGGAACCATACCGAGGCCAAAGACGCAAAATCCAACGCCCTCAAGGGCCCCCGAGGGCAGTTGTCCCAGCCAATCGATGAATTCATCTGCATTATCGGATGGATGTCCATTGTACGAGGCCGCAATTATGATAATTGGCTGATCCTTAGGCAGCTTGTCCTTGGCCGCGTTCATTTCCACGACAGTATCTGCCTTAAACCCAGCCGCGCTTGCGCCTTCGGCCAGCCAACGAGCTAGTGCCTCGCCCGTGCCTGTGTTGGAACCATATAGGATAGTCATGGGGTGGCCTGAGATAGCGTCAATCTTGGTGTTTCGGCCTCCAGGAGTCGTGTTTTTTCGGGTTGCTGAAACAGTCTCGTGTCGGAACAGATCCCCCGGCTTTTTGTCGTGACGCAGCCGAGCTCTCATCTTGAAGCCTTCCGGCTTGATCGTCAAGGTCTGCTCAACCTTGAGCGTGTAACTTGGATCATCCATTTCAAAGTCAAAGTGTTGGAGCAGCGTTGCCATGACCTGGCTTACCACGTCAGTGAGAGAACATGTAAGAGAGAAAAACTGTTTGTTCCGGCACACACGCACCATCAGAGCCTCCTGCCAAGCAAAAGCCCTTCCTATGCAGGACCTCGCACCGTTACCGAAAGGCTTCCACGCGTTGGGCGGCAGATTACTGAACTTGTCACGCTCCATCCGCTCGGGCCTAAACTCGTCCGCGTCCTCGCCCCAGACTGCGGGATCCCTGTGCAGCTGGTGGAGGACGATGACGATGGGGTCCGATTTGTTGACGACGTACTTGCCACCGAGCACCTCTCCGTCTTTCAGCGGCCTGACGTGGAAGCCCGGTGCGGGTGCGTGCATGCGGATGGTCTCCTTCAGGACGGCATCGAGATACCGCAGCTTTTGGAGATGCTTCACCGTCATCACCTCGCCCTCGGCGAGGACTGCGTCGACCTCTTCTCGGGCCTTACGCATCGCACTAGGGTCCTTCAGTAAAAAGTAAAAAGCAAATGACAAGAGCCCCGACGTGGTGTCGTGGCCGGCAATGAGGAACGTGTGCAGATTCCACATGATGGCGTCCTCGCTGAGCCTGTCACCCGTCTTTGGGTCAACGCCTTGAATCATGAGATCCAATAGGAGCTTTGAACCTTGCCCTGGCCCGGCGGCTCGCCTTTTCCGTATGATATCGCGGCAAATGTCAGCCATAGCTTGGATGTTGGCTCTGTATTCGGCATCTGCCTTGTAGCGTAACTTGTTGATGACGGCAGGAAATTGCGCCTTCTTGTCCGATTCAATGAGAACCTTGGAAAGACTCTTCACGTACAGATGCATGTCGTCATTGAGGTAGAAGCTGTTAAGTCTGTATCCCATGGCGCAGAGAGTGATTGTATCTACTGTGAGTCGAGTGAAGTCGTCGACTACATCGATGGCGGCATCAGGACCGTGCCGTGCCCTGTCGCCAATGTTAGTGTTTTTTGTTTGCAAGGGCTCGGTGGAGCAGACTCGATGCTTGCCATTTGAGAGCCAACTGCTCTATGATATCGGTCATGCCGTCAAACATCTCGTGGACCTTAATTGGACTGAAGTTTGGGAGCAGAATGCGGTGTGCGACCCCCCACTCATGGTTACCGTGTTGAGCTGTGAACAGCCCATCTCCGCCTGCGTCTCTCAGATGATGGAGGGCTCCGTAAACAACCTTGCAGAAGCGACTCTCGTCGCTCAGTTCATTCGCCAACTCCTGCGAACCGACGATTATCTCCCGCTGCGAGCCGGTGTATAGTTGAATGATTGGTCCTATTCTCTTCGTGAGCCATGCACTTGTTTGAATTGGCTGCGAGTCGCTGACCGTAAACTTTCATCAGTTCAATGACAGACTTCAAAGTGTCGTTTATGTCAACATCGAAGACACTGCCGATTAGAGGCACCGCTAATTCTCTTCAGCGCGAAAACTCATGGCACGGTAATACTAGGCCTCTTACGCGGTGGCCCGGGAATAGGGACAATGCCGTCGAGCATTTCTTCGTAGCCCTTGTTGGCCTTCCATATGAATTGAGTGATCCATTGGAGCCACGAGACTTGGGGTGAGTGACGTGTAGAAGGCTTTGAAGGGCAATCCATTGTGATTTAGACCAACTCATTCGTAGTAGACCGCAACATACATGTAGATGTTAGACGGGCATCATGGAAACTCATGTTATAAGAGCGAAACAAAGACAGCATACGGGAAAACTTTCTCGTTCGATAAACGTTCGACGGATGAGCCATGAAAGATAGATCGGCATATGAGCCATGCCTGTCATAGCCGGACCGGAGGACGGAATCCGGACCCCGGCTCGGGAAGGATTGAAGGCCGGGATCCGGTATGCGAAAACAACAGCCAGCAAGACTGTCAGTAAGCGAAAAGCTTGCCGGGAACGTGATGAAATTGTTATTCTGTTGGAATTTCCTAGTACTCTGGACCTGCTAGTGCCGCTTGTCAATATTCGCATCTCCGTTTTCAATAAGCCCAGCGCCACAACACAAATTCCTTATAAGTCGAACACGAAATCAGTGCTCGTGGTGGGTGCACAATTATTCAACATTGCAAGTTTTCTTTTCCTTCATAATCAAGGGACTTGAATAAAAAATGACGGCTCCCGACTCTAAAACCATTCGCGACCTCAATGGAACCTGGACTGTGGTATGCTGACCAACACCCACTGTTCTCTCCCTCTAGGGGCTGATCCATAGACCTAGAACAGATCCTTATCAGACGACCTGTCAGAGACTCTAGGAGCGGTTAGTCTTCGACAATAGATATCTGGGTGGCAGAACCTTTTTTGTTAACAATCGCATCGTTACCAGCAAGGTCTTAGCTGGATCACCCGAAAAGTCCTGACGTCTGGGGGCATAAGCCTGACCATCACGCAGAACAGCCTGGCATCTCCAGAACCTGGTGCCTCAGTGATCTACCAGTTGTGCCAAGAGCAGATAGTGACCCCGGGAAATTTCAAGAGCGAGGACATCTACCTGCTGGACGGTGTTGAACGCGACCAGAAAACGCAGGCATTTGGAGCCCTCGTGACCATGGTCAAGTTCGTCCCTATCGAAGAGGGCCGGGACAAGGAATTGGCAAAGAGGCTCCGCGATGGCGGTGTTGAAGAGGTTATTGAAGAGTTTAGCACCAGCAAGAGGGGTGGTTGGTCGACTTTGACAACTTGGGCCGTAGAAAATATCGGCGGAGAAAGACGCTTCACTCAGTCTAGCATCACCGAGAAGAGCGGGAAGAGCGTCAAAGCGCGCCTGGTATATGACTATTGTGGATGAGCTAAGCAATGCCGACATGAAGTAGTTAGCTTGAATGACCGACGGCGAATTTCACGAAGGAGACCTCAAGTGTGATAGACGCGTATAGATTACCAGTGATACTTCAACACGAGAAACCATCTTCATGTACAAATGTTAATCTGCCTTCTTGGAAAACCTTTAGTCTATCATATCCATGAATATTGGGACTCAATTTACAAAGTAAGTGCTTAGACTGCGACTCGATAAGATAGTATTTCTTTCCATACCCGAGCCAGATGCTGCCACTTGAAAAGTCTTTCGTCATGTGAGCCTGACTTGAACCAGCAGCCTTGACTATCAACATCTAGTGAAGGCATGTTCAAAACCGAGATATCTGACGTATATCCTTCACACTCGGTGTTAGACCGGCATTCTGTCCTCCCCCCCCCCCCCCCCCCCCCCCCCCTGTCCATCAGTGCCCAGTGATTGTCGTGGATTCCGGAGCCCGGCCACGGATTCCCGACACCGAACTCAAAACGTCGGGACACGCTTGATTACAGACAGTTCATGACAGTACAATTAGTTGAGCAAGCAGTATAAAGCCATCGTTTAGGTACACCATCTCCTTGTTACTGTCCTGAACAGCAAGCCAGCGTGCAAAGCAGACCTTTCCTGACACCCTTGGCTTCGACGTGCATAAGCAAGATGAACGCAACGGCAGACGAGTCAGTCTTCTCACAGATTGCCGAATGGAATCAGGCTCAGGAGTTGAGAGCACCCAAAACAAAAGGCACCTTCTACCGCAACCTTGAAGAGGCTCTCGACCTTCGGCGCAGCCAGCATAACCTCATCACCCTGCGCAAGCGCAAAGACAACATCGACTTCTCCTCCAATGACTTCCTATCCCTGGCCACGTCCGGACAGTTGCGTGAGGCTTTTCTTGAAGAGCTAGGTCGCTTCCCAAACTTTCCCGTCGGCAGCACGGGCTCGCGCCTCCTGGATGGCAACAACGATTATTTTGAGGAGCTGGAAGCCGAGATTGCTGAGTTCCACGGCGCGGAGCGCGGTCTTATCGTGAACTCAGGGTTCGAGGGCAACAGCGCTATCTTCTCGTCAATTCCGCGCCCCGGCGACGCTATCGTTTACGACGAGTTGGTACACGCGAGCGCGCACGAAGGTATGTCTCGTTGCATGACCGAGATCAAGAAATCGTTTCGACACAACGATGTCGACTCCTTCCGCGATTCCATGGAGATGGTGCTCGAGGCACATCCGCTCATCCAGCGCGGGCAGCGCAGCGTACTCGTCGCCGTGGAGACCGTCTACAGTATGGACGGCGATATCTGCCCGCTGGGGGACATGATCGAGGCTGCTAAGGAGGTATTGCCGCATGGCAACTTCCAGTTCATTGTCGATGAGGCACATGCCACTGGGGTCATTGGTGAAAAAGGAGCTGGTCTTGTCTCCGCGCTTGGCCTTCAAAAGGCCGTCGCGATCCGCCTCCATACCTTTTCTAAGGCTTTGGGGGCATCTGGTGGTAGGTTTGATAAGTCCCTATCTTAAATGCGGGCCTTTGGTTGACTTTTACACCTAGCTGCCATTCTCTGCAATGATACTGTGAGGACGATGCTAGTCAACCACGCTCGGCCGATTTGCTTCACGACGGCTGCTTCGTTTCCCACCTTGGCTGCCATTAAAGCAGCTTACCGGCTACTCAAAACGGGAGAAACAGAGCTTGTGGGTTTATTCATATTCTAAAGGAAAGCCTGTTATCTAATCACATTGACAGGCTCGAAAGCGCCTCAACGCGCATATACGCCTCTTCTACAAGAGCATCACGAGCAACTCATACTACAAGGAAGTGAGAGATGCCGGCATCATCGATATACCGCTAGCGGACGAGTGGGAGTCGCAGTCGATACTGTCCCACATCGTTGCTGTGCTTACGCAGCCGCGCCATAACTATTTTCTCTCGATCCACCTGCAGCTGCTACGATTCTGGGCCTTCCCCGTTGACCCGCCAGCAGTGCCGAAGGGCACCAACCGCGTTCGCATCGCGTTTCATGCCAGCATCACGGATGATCAGGTAGTAGGCCTGGCCAATGCAATCTGCGAATGGGCAACGGAGATGCTTGAAATCAAGAAAACTGGCAAGGAGGGAGCCCTTCCCACCGCTGCTCAGCAGGTCTACAAGATCACCTCTTTGACACCACGTTTTGACCAGTACTCTGTCGAGTGTTAATCGGCGTCTTAAATGTCGGCATTATACGTATTCGAACCGCAGAATTTGAACTGGGGTGGGCATTTTCACTCCCTTGTGGTGATTAACTCGAGTGGCCTTGATTTGTATTTGAGTTGTGGGGATCTCTGAGCGTGGTGATGAGACTCGGCGCAGTTGGTTTTTCTCTCTCTTTGCGCTAAACTTAAAGCTTCGTTCCATCTTACGGAGATGCCTTATGAGATAGTTGTTGAAGGCAACGGTCTAGAATAGCCGCTATACAACAGTATCTCTATTATTTGACGCCTACATACATGTCACGTTGCTATTACACTTTAATTTGTTGTCTGGTTGGTTATAAATAGAAACATTTGTGCTTTGAGCTTGCTCTCCCGTTGTGTTTTAGCAATAGCAACAATGTAAAAGCCACAATAATGTGCAAACTTAAAATCAAAGTGTCATATGAGCCCCCTTTCGGCGCCTAACTACTATCAAGTTGCATTCCCTCCTGGGACGGGGCTTTTGTCCGTATGTAGCACGTTGATGCCAAGGGACACTTCCAGTGACTGAGAGGAATCGATTGCAGCAGGCTGATAACTTGTTAAATGATATTTCTTGACCATGAGACGCCTCATCACGTGGGTCGAAGCAACATACTCATGATAACGGAGTTTAATCAGCACCGTTTTCTCCTCCGCTTTCTCTGCGTATATGACTTAAGTAAGTATATTGGCTTGCGCAAACCGTCTTCATCGGCAATCTCCAACTCCATCACCGGAGCAGTACGTTTTAATTCAGAATACTCTGCGTCTCTGACCTGAGGTAAGTACAAATGCCTTCCCTGGCACCGTCTCTAATGAGCTAGTCTCCCGAGTAAGGTGGCTCCATCTCACAGTCTCGCATATGATTGAGGTTGTCTGCGAGGTTGAAGTCATCCCACAATCCCCTTTCTTCGCAAGCTGGAATCCCGTCCATCGTTATGGCGTCGTTGTCCCTAGAAAGGGCCGCGAAGGAGTTGGCACCGCTCCCCCACATGGCCATAAAAGTGTCTAGATCCTGATGCAAAAATGACTTTTCCTGCATAAAGGCATCCAACTCGGCACCCCCATCCTCCCCGTCGTACCTATACATTGGCCCGTTTCCGTGACGATCTTGCGAGCGACCCTCTAGTAGATACAAGTTTGGCAGCGTTGATTGTTCAGGAGATCCAGAGGCTTTGCTGTTCAGGATGTTGTGGGCAAGGTGTACTAGAATCTGAACAAAACTGCAGAACCTGACCACATACGAGTTCTTGGTTGCGAATGTAGACATGTTTTGCAGCGAGGTCAACAGGAAGCTCAACAGTTCCAAATTAGCCGCTGCAGACTGCAAGGTCTCGGAATTTTCAAATTGACTGGCGAATTGAAAAACCGCGTTCGCAGGAAAAGATGCGACAAGCCTACGGGTGGCTAATTAGCTTTCCAGACGTGTCTCTTGTCATTGCCGGAAAGAAAGTACCATGCGAAGCTGTGGTGTTGGTCATGTTTTGACGTATTGTTCCACAGCTGTTGCAGCAAAAGCAAGCTGGTCTGACAGTCTTGAATAAGAGAGGTCTTGGCGTCTGGATCACCCACTGATGGCCACATGAGTCGCATTCGCGCATAGTGAAATAAAATGTCCAGCTCCAGCCTTGAGGAGAACGGAAACTGATGGTCGGCCTTCTCGGAATCTTCTGCGTCAAGGTGGCAGGTTACTCTCCAATTTCCAAGTTTTGCCTTGATGGCCTTCGTGGTGATGTTGATCTGGCCCGTGGTGTCCGGATAGAGGAGTCTGTATATGTCATCCTCGATCTGTGCCAATACGAACTTGGCGTCCATAAGCGAGGGGCCTTCACCTGGGAGTCTCGTCATCGCAGTCGTCGTTGATATCGCATTGAAGGGGACGCTGGGCGGCGAACCAACATTCCAGCAGATGGCTTTGTCGAGATAGTAGAGACACTTGAGAACATTTTGTCGTTCCAATATTTCCTCCGGGCTAAATTTTGATGGTGACAGTGATGATGTTTGAGTCTGATACAAGCCCATCGACTTGGCCACATGCGCGGCCAGCGTCAACGTGAGATTCGAAACGTCTTCGCAAAGACACATTTGAGACACATAGCACTATTTACAAATTAGCCAAGTACACAGCCATTCCCGTAGGAGCACGGAGAAAAAGAAATTTTTCAACATACCAAAGATAAGAGAGCCTGAACGTTGACTAATCGAGGACTCAGTAGCTGCTCCACTCGTACCATCGCCCGGTTTGCATTTTCAATGAACGATTGGACGAGTTCGACGTCGATGGACTCTATTGTCAGGTCAAGATTTGATGCCGAACTGTTTTTCGCCCGAGAATGCAGCGCCTTGGCCATCAGGGTTAGGAGCACCATGTTGTTGGCGCAGACGACGAATGGCTTGTTCGATGCGGGGCTTGACTCCCGCCGTGAAACATTCATCAAGCGGCGGAAGCCATCTTTGGTCCAGATCGGAAAGTGAGGGTTGATTACATCGAAATAGTGATCCATTAACGACTCGACGATCAACATCGGAGGTTCTTTGATCATGGATCCATCATTTGTGTTGGAGAACAGTGGCTGCCTTGTGTTGTACCCGAGCTCTTTGATCTTCTCGCGTACTGTGGCGTTGTTGCTTCCGGTTCCTTCGGGATCTGGCATTGAAACCTCATCAATGTTGTGAATCAGGGACAACAGAGATGTCGGACCAACGCAGCGCTCATTCCCCTGCGCATCATGTATGACGTCGAACTTAACCGTGGATATATCGGACGTGGAACTGCTGCTGGTGCCGCAACCGCCTTGGTTGGATCCAGCCTCTGAAGAGCTGCCGGTTCCATCCGGCGGCAACGAAATCATGTCCTCAAGACCTAGGAATCCAGATCTGCTTCTCACGACTGAGTCTAACCGCTGAAGTGATTGTTGTATTCCAGAAATATTTCCTTCAATGCGCCGAAGGCGATCACCCATTGTTGAGATCGACTTGTTCCTGGATAACATTGAGTTAGCCAATTGACCACCAGCACCCAAAAGGTGTAATCCCATTCGATATCGGTAGAATGCCATTCGCAAGCAGGGTCTTGGTATGACACCCAAGGATAACGATGGGTGAGCGAGGCACGTAGCATCGACATTACAACACAATTGCGAACGCTCATCACCCCAAGTAAAAGATTCTTGCCAAGTAAGTTACTCACAGTGCAACCGTCTGATTAGGTTTCTTGCCTTGCCCAGACCAGTTACAGTCCAGATTCATTCTTTCGCAGTTGGAACAATTGGGACGCTCTTTACCGCAGCGGATCTTTTTGAGTCGACACTGATCACAAGCTTTTGATTTATACACGTCATTGGCTGCTGTTGGCGACGAAGCGAGGTGTCTGTGTGCAATGAATCACATACCTAAGTGGTCTCTGGTCTCCGACGACGAGTCCTGCTTGTCCGCCGAGACTTTTGTTAACGAATGCGAACGCTTGTGTTTGCGGATGCGGGGACGCGGGGTCTCGGCATCACTTACCTCGCTGGGGCCATCGCGAGACCGTTTTTTTTGTGACATGATGACGACCTATCAGGACTTGTACATTGCCCAAGTAAACAATAATACGCCAAGTATTACAATTCACCGCTTGTTCAGTCGCATCAAAAGCTTGGGAGACCAAAGGCTGGTACAACCCGGTGGAATCGGGACCTCTGCACCCTGACTCTTATAGCAGAAGCCGTCTCCCTTGAGCTTTTACTACGGCCTGCATCGTCCTCAAATAGTTATGTATGTACAGGAAATGTTGTAGGCACAAAACCTCAGCAGGAGGATTCCGTGCGGGCTGTAGTTGCTTGGCTTAACTCTTGGTACAATCCCTTCAAAGGCATTGTCGACAGACATCCCGCGCAATTTTCTGACCCGTAGGAGTAGTTGGCCAAGCAGACAAGAAATGGTGCAGCTAATAGAATGTGCAGAAGTGTGGACACTTATATACGCTTGGGTCCAATCAAGGTAAGATGCCAAGCTGGCCCGCCCGTAGCCCTATGCTGCCTGCCTGCACGATACGACGGCCATGATAAGGCAACGAAGATGTCGAGCAAAGGTTACCATTCAGCTGGTTTCCTACATAGAGCAAGGAGCTGAATCATAACAATTGGCATATTTGCGCTTGATGTGTGGGCCCGGCGCACTTACCTGCCTAACTGGGCCTTCGTGCCAAACCAAGTGATCCAAATCCATCACGACATGGGTATGATGAATGGAAGGGACTTTGGTGGTAGTCGAATGTTTTCGAAATAGCCTATGCAAGGCAGGTTATGTTCTCATAGCCGGCTCGGTTCCATCCCCATCGGCATCACCGCCGTGGGGGACATCACGAACCTGGGGGCAAAATCATGGATAGATAGATGAAGTAAAACCAGAGACTCGGCAATACGACAACGCAACACAATGGTGAGCGTTTGCCCATGTCAATGCTCACGGCTATTTGAGAATTTAAGTACACAGTACCTCCTCCGTCTTACAAGGAAACGTTTGAAGTTCTATACAATAAGATTGATGTTTGCGAAATATGTAGGGCAGCACAACCTGGCTCCGTTGCTGATAGAAACGAAAAGGCGGGTGGTGGAAAATGCATTTGGTAGTTGGTCTATAGCTCTGCTAGTTATGCGACAGTGCTTGCTGTCGAAGCCATTCAACTGCCCCAAGATAAACATGCCTACTCTTCCTAAGATATTCTCAGACGGTTATGCCTCGCTGAGTTTCGTACTCTGACCACTTGCTTTGTAACAATCTCCCTTCCTTGGACTGGACAAGGCCGAAGCTTGGCGACCGTAAAACAAGATTGGAGCCGTTGCATGCGTCTACCTATACTGGATTATCTTAGCCACACTTGGCAGAAATGCAGGCTCTTCCCTTTTTCTGTAAGAGGAACCTTTCCCATTCCTTGGCACATTCACTGAGGTCTACTCACAATCCTTCACAACTTGGCGCTTACAGCGGTTGCTTTGTAGCAATTGCCACCCTGGCCGTGACATCACATACCTTACAAATCTGACACCACTTTGTTGTCTATCCGAATGTTCCGCGTCCGGTGCAGCTTGGCGCTTA
The DNA here is from genome assembly GCF_000149035.1 of Colletotrichum graminicola M1.001. Classification (NCBI taxonomy): domain Eukaryota; kingdom Fungi; phylum Ascomycota; class Sordariomycetes; order Glomerellales; family Glomerellaceae; genus Colletotrichum; species Colletotrichum graminicola. The sequence continues at coordinate 47,158 of NW_007361091.1, forward strand.
GATTACCCTGGCTGGGCCTACGGACTCCGAAATATGACCCGCTTTAAGCGGATCGGTGTCAATCCGCGATGATCTACACTAGGTATTATTCTTGTTCGGCAACCCCGCTACCTCGAACTATCTAAGCTTCCACAGCGGGTATAGCCGTCGGGTTCCGTCCCCGTTCTCTGAGTTGAACGACTCCTACCATACTAACTGCTACCTGAAGTCCCTGACGAAACCTGGTGCAGGTCGCTAGTTAGCATTACACAGCATCAGCATCCCATCAGGTGCCAAGTCAAACGTTCGCCTGGACCCAAACCGTGAACATGAACGCCCGCAGGAAAGGCTATCTGCCTCTTCCGGAACCCGGGTACAAGAAAGAGGATCGGGAAGGATCCCGTGAACTCGTCCACGGCGACATGGACTTCAAGCACCGACCTGTGTTCGGCGATTTCATGTCCCACGTAGCGGGAATGTGTCTGAGATGGAAGATAATCACGAGAGAAAGGGCAAGCCAAACATGGTATGGAAAGTCATTGTCGTGTATAAGACCAGAACTCCACGGCATCATGTTGTGTTGCATGTAAAAGTGACACCCCAACCTCCGAAATACCACACATCAACATTGTCAGTGGACCCTTTTGTTTCCAAGTCCTTTCAAAATGGCCCCAGGAGTGATAATCGACTCGAACGACACCAATGGTGCCAATGGCATCAACGTCCATGACCTGCATGGCGGACCTGTGTCTGTCAATGGCCACGCAACTGGCCACGAATCCGCGACCGATGCACATGCATCTGCCAATAGAAATGTAATAGCCAATGGGCACGAAAACAAGGCGAACGGACGCTCATTCCCTGGTGGAGTTGGCAACGGCTCTCACGGCTCCTCCTCAGCTCGCCACGACCAGCCAATTGCCATCTGTGGTATGGCTTGCCGTCTTCCTGGCGGTCTCCATACACCGCAGCAGTTGTGGGACTTCCTCCTTGCCAAGGGAGATGCTCGATCACGTGTCCCCGAATCCCGATACAACGTTGACGCTTTTTACGACACTTCAGGAAGGCCAGGAACAGTCAAGACGGAGTATGGCTACTTTCTCGACTACGATATCAGCAAAAGCGATGGAGGGTTTTCGAGCTTTGTGCGGGGAGCTACCGAGAGAGAAGACCCCCATCAACGCCAGATGACAGAGGTAGCCAGAGAGTGTATCGAAGATGCTGGCGAGACGAACTATCGAGGTGGCCTGATCGGTTGCTATGTCGGAAGCTTTGGCGAGGATTGGTGCGAAATGTTTGCCAAGGATGTTCAACAACATGGTCTTTACCGTGTCGCGGGATACGGAGACTTCATGCTGTCTAACAATGTTGCCTATGAAATGGATCTCAAAGGACCAAGGTATGTTGCCCACCCCCGATCCCTTCTAATTGTACACATATCATAGACTAACTAAGACCTCTCAAGCATGACTCTTCGCACTGGATGCTCTGCAGCTCTTGTTGGTCTGCACGAGGCATGCACAGCTATCCAGAGGGGTGATTGCACATCTGCTATTGTCGGCGGTGTAAATCTCATTCTGGCTCCCGGTATGACGCAGGCAATGACAGAGCAGGGTGTTCTCTCTCCAGATGGCTCCTGCAAGACATTCTCAGCTGATGCCAATGGATACGGTCGCGGCGAGGCTGTCTGTGCCGTCTATCTCAAGCCTCTGGAGGCTGCTATAAGAGATAGAAACCCGATCCGAGCCGTTATCAAAGGAACCGCTACAAACGTGGGTACTGTCACGCATCGCTTTTCTTCTATGGCTAACCTCGCCTCCAGTTTGATGGTAGAACCAACGGTATCTCTCTGCCCAGTACTGAGGCTCATGAAGCTTTGTTAGTATTACCTGTTTTTGTGATGCCTGTACTCTACCAGAAGGAAAAGGCATCCTGTATTTCTGTATCTGTTCCAATGTAAAACTAATGGTGCTTCTCCAGAATTCGCCAGGCATATGCGCATGCTGGTATCACTGACTTCTCTGACACGACTTTTGTCGAGTGCCATGGTACCGGAACACCCATCGGTGACCCAATCGAGGCCAATGCTGTTGCTCGTGTGTTTGGTGGTCCAGAGCGCGGCCCTTATATTGGCTCTGTAAAGCCTAACCTTGGGCACTCCGAAGGAGCTTCCGGCTTGACTTCCCTTATCAAGACGGTCATGGCCCTGGAACACCGCACGATACCCCCAAACATCAAGTTCACCACGCCTAACCCCAATATCCCTTTCAAGGAGCGTAATCTCACTGTTGCCATCGAGCCTACTCCTTGGCCCGAGCACGGCTACGAGAGGGCCAGTGTCAATTCCTTCGGGATTGGTGGCACGAATGCTCATGCAATCCTCGAGTCAGCCAGTGCTCACGGCATCAAGCCTGCTCAACCAACCGTCGACACTGGCGAGCCGCAGCTCCTGCTATTTTCTGCCAACTCGTCAGAGTCTCTCCAGAAGATGATTGAGGCCTATCAAGCCTTCATTCAGAACAACAATGATAAGTTGGACAGAATCGCCTACACACTGGCGAACGGCAGGGAACATCATTCCTACCGAGCCTTTGCTGTCGCTAGCAAGGGTAGCAACATTGTACTGTCGCCTTCGTCTAGGATACCCCAGCAGAGCCCCAAGGTGGTCATGGTGTTTACCGGTCAAGGGGCCCAATGGCCCGCCATGGGCAGCGAGCTGCTCCAGCAAGATAACTCCGTGTTCCAAGCAACAATCCGCAAGCTTGACAGTTATTTGCAGAGAGTTCTGGGAAGTACGGAGTTCAGCCTCGAGAGAGAACTGCTCCAAAGAGGCAAGAAAAGCCGCATCGAGTTAGCAGAGGTTTCCCAGCCTCTCTGCACCGCTGTCCAGCTCGGTCTGGTCGAGACTTTGGCTTCCATTGGCATCAAACCGGCTGCAGTGGTTGGGCATTCCAGTGGCGAGATTGCTGCAGCTTATGCTTCTGGCGCTCTGACTGCTGAAGAGGCCATTCTTGTTGCTTTCCAACGCGGTGCCGTGGCAAAGCTACAGAAACGGGCCGGTGCCATGGCGGCTATCGGCCTCGGCTGGGACGATGTCAAGCCGTATCTCAAGGGCACCACTGCGACTGTGGCCTGCGAGAATTCACCAAGCAGCGTCACTATTTCTGGAGATGCCGCGGCTGTCGAGGCCGTAGTCAACAAAATTAAGACATCTCCGCCCAATGGACAGGAGGTTCTGGCACGGCTCTTGAAGGTTGATAAAGCGTATCACTCATACCACATGGCCGAGGTTGGGGAGCAGTACAAGTCCCTCATACAAAGTGTCGAAGGACGGGTGCCCAGAAAGGATTGTCTCTTTTACAGCAGTGTCAGCGGTGACCTGCTGGAGGAAGGACAGACACTTGGTCCTTGGTATTGGCAGAGCAACCTTGAGAACCCTGTGCTGTTTGCGACAGCCGCGTCCAAGATCTTCCAGAATACTGAACTCGGCAAGCCAGTACTTTTGGAAGTAGGTCCCCATGGGGCAATGGGAGGCCCTCTGCGTCAAATAATGGCCAAGGCTTCAGTGTCTTTTCCATACATTTCTTCCATGATGCGGAATCAGGACTGCGTCGAGAGCTACCTCACAGCCATCGGAAAGCTTCACCAGCAAGGCGCCTCCATCGACTTTCAGAGTTTGGCGTCGAGAGACGCGAAACTGACATACCTTCCAGACCTCCCCAGGTACTCCTGGGACCACGAGCAAAGCTACTGGTACGAATCCAGGCTTTCCAAGGAATGGCGTCACCGCAAATTCCCTTATCATGAGCTTCTTGGTCTGCGGACTGGCGAGAGCACCGACATTGAGCCGTCATGGCGAAATGTGTTCCATCTCGAGCACTCGCCCTGGATGCGCGATCACGTCATCGTCGAAGACATCGTCTTCCCCTTTGCCGGTTACATTGGCATGGCTGCTGAAGCGGTAAGACAGGTCAGCGGCATTGAAGATGGCTATGCCCTTCGATCAGTCGTTGTCAGTACCGCACTTGTTGTCACAGATGATAAACCTGTCGAACTCATCACAACCCTCCGACCTAACCGCCTCACTGACACTCTCGATAGCCAGTGGTGGGAGTTCAGCATCGCGTCGCACAACGGCGCGGCTTGGACCAAACATTGCGTCGGTCAGGTAAGGGCCCTAGAACATGGCGACAACAACGCTGGCAAACCAGTTCCTGAGATGGCTCGGAAAGTAGCGTCTCGAAAGGCGTACAATATGATGCAGCAAGCCGGGCTCTGTTACGGACCAAACTTCCAAGCCCTGCAAGAAATCAAGACTGGTACTATTGAACCAACGGCAGCGGCCACAGTGTATCGCCCCAAGTTCGACATCGAATCTACGAGCAAGATGGATCGCCACCATTTGCATCCGATTATCGTAGATGCTTGCTTGCAAATCCTGAGCTTAGCCGCTACAAAGGGGTACACCAAGAAGCATGGCATGGTGATTCCTACCCGTATCGAGGAAATCAAAGTTTACAGATGCCAATCCGATGTCAACATCTCGGCTGCAGCCAGTGTCAATGGCATTGGCGCTATTGTCGGCTCAGCTGAATGTGTCAACTCTGCTGGAGAGGCCGTTCTGCAGATGAAAGGCGCTTGTTTGTCGCCGCTCCCTGGCCAAGAGACATCTTCCGACGACAAAGACACATATCCTACTGCTCGGTATCTATGGGCCCCCCACGTCGACTTCAGGGACGAAGCTAGCCTTGTCAGAAGGACAGAGACTGAAGACCAGCGCTCTACGTATATGAGCGTTTTGGAAGATATCACGCAAACTTTCATTGCATACACGCAATCGCAGCTCGAAGGCTTCCAGACGCCGGTTTCCCACTTGAAGAAATATCACGAGTGGATCAATGTTCAAGCGGCGGCAAAAGACCACATCACAGGAGGTAGTGACCTGCTAAAGTGTATGGAGGACAAGGCTATCAGTCTGCAAGACACGCCCGCTGCAGGTGCAGCCGCAGCCATCATCAAGGTAGCCGGACGCATCACCTCCGTCTTCCAAGGCCAAGACAACCCCCTGGGGTTGCTCATTGAGGACAACATCCTAGACCAGGTGAACAAGCTTCGCGACACGGGCTTCGACATGTCGCCGCTGATCCAGCAGCTAATACACGCCAAACCCAATCTCAGAATTCTGGAACTCGGAGGGGACACAGGTGCTCACACCAGCCAGATACTGAAGAGCCTGACACAGGAGGATGGACGAGTCATGTACTCGGCATACACTTTCAGTGATTCTTCTTCGGGTATGGTGAGCGCCGCCAAGGAGCAGTTCAAGTCGATCCCCAACATGCAGTTCTCGACGCTGGACATCAGTCGCGATCTTTCGGAGCAAAACTTCAATGGAGACCAATACGACGTCATTGTTGCTACCAACGTACTACATCCATTAGAGATGCGGGATGAGGGTCTCTTGAATATCCGCAAGCTGCTCCGGCCTAATGGACGCCTTCTTCTCACCGAGTTTTTCTCTTCCTCAAAGTGGATGAATATAATTCTCGGCCTCTTGCCTTGGTGGTGGGCTGGCGAGACGGCCGGGCATGCCAATGAGCCTTATGCCAACGCAAGCTATTGGGAGAATGCCCTGAAGAGCGCCGGACTTGGCGTGTCTGCGAGTTTGGCTGATTCGGGGCAAAACTACCTGCAACGTAACAACTTCATGGTTGCTAAAGCCTTAGATCATGTCGAGACCGAGTTGTCCGCTCCACCCAGCACCATTACATATCTCAAAACTGCCCAGAGCGACACCTCGAGCTCATTGGTAACTTTCTTGGAAGCTGCTGGGTACAAAGTCAACAAACGCGCTCTGGGTGATGAAGTTCCGATCCACGAAGACGTGATCGCAGTCATGGACATGGACCACTGTCAATCCTTTTTCGACGACCTGGACCAATTCCGCTATGGCGCTTTCAAAAAACTCATAGAAACAGTCAGCACCGGTGGTGCACGCTTGTTCTGGATAACTCGGCTATCTCAAATGGCATGTGAAGACCCATCCTTTGCTCAAGTCCTCGGCACGGCTCGCACGTTGCGGTCCGAACTGTCGATCCGCTTCGCCACCTGTGAGGTTGACGATTTCGAGTCTTCTGCCGGCCGCATCGTTGATGTATTCCAAAGTTTTCAAAAGACCTGCGCCGTTGCCGATAGTGACAACGAGGTGGACCCGGACTACGAATACTCTATTGTCGACAAGATGGTCCAAGTGGGACGCTTCTCTCCATTTTCTCTCGAAAATGAACTTCTTTCTGCAGACGAAGGCGGAAGAGTAGTTCTCGAAACGAAGAAACCTGGTATTCTGGCTAGTCTAACGTGGGCTCGCCGCGAAACCCAAAGGCTCGAAAAAGACCTGGTTGAAGTGCAAACATATGCCGCCGGCTTGAACTTTAGGGTAAATAAGACCGTACAGCTCCCCCCAGCATAGCAGCATCCTTACTAAAGTTATGATTAATAGGACGTCTTGAGTGCCAATGGAATAGTCGAAATCCCCGAGGAAGGGTTCGGTCTTGAGGCCGCAGGAGTTGTCTCTGCCGTTGGGCCCGAGGTTCAGGGACTTAATGTCGGAGACCGAGTCTTCCTCTTTAGCCGAGGCTCGTTCTCGACATCTGTTACAATCCCCGAGAATCTCTGTCAAAAGATTCCTCCTAGCTTGTCCCTCGAAGACGCTGCGACCATGCCTTGCGTGTATGCCACCGCTATGTACGCACTCTTTCACGTCGGGCGACTCCAGCGCGGAAAGGTTAGTCCCACGAATAGCAGTTCGAGTTATCTGGCGACAGTCACTAACATTGATCACATAGTCTGTCTTGATCCACAGTGCTTGTGGCGGCGTGGGCATCGCCGCGATTCAACTGGCTCGCATGGCCGGTGCGGATATCTACGTCACGGTAGGCAACGAGGAGAAGGTCAAATACTTGACGGAAACTTTTGACATTCCCCGGAACCGTATTTTCAACTCCCGAAACAGCTCCTTTGTTGAAGGAATTGCCGGTGCAACCCATGGCAGGGGGATCGACGTCGTTCTAAACTCGCTCTCGGGTGACTTGCTCCACGCCACGTGGCGATGCGTTGCCGAGTTCGGTACCATGGTCGAGATCGGGAAGAGAGACCTTCTGGGGTCCGGTAAGCTTGATATGAGTGTCTTCTTGGCCAACAGATCGTACTGTTGCGTGGATCTTGACCAGATTTGTTCCAAAAGACAGGCTCTGTGCAAAGAGTGAGCATTTCCCCCGTCTGAATGTACGACTCTGTCGCTAACAACTATTCAGGCTGTTGAAGTCTGTGGTTGAATGCTACGAGAATGGTCACATTCTCCCTATCAAGCCAATCGAAGTTTTTAGCGCATCCAAAGTCCGAGAAGCATTCCGCTACATGCAGCAAGGCCTGCACATGGGCAAGATCGTCATCTCGGTTCGAGACTCGGCGGATGCTCTCAACATCGACACCAGTATCATAACCAGGAAGCAGGCGGTTCGGCTCGATGATTCAGCCTCATACATACTTGTCGGTGGTCTCGGCGGTCTTGGTCGTGCTGTCTCCCGTTGGATGGTTGAGAATAACGCTCGTCACTTGGTCTACCTCTCACGAAGCGCTGGTGGCAGTGACGAAGACTTGCATTTTATCCAAGAGCTTGAAAGCATGGGCGCCAAGACCACCATCATCAAAGGCACTGTCACTTCGACTGAAGATGTTCAGAAAGCGGTTCAGGCCGCACCCAATCTGAAGGGAATCCTTCAGATGTCCATGGTGCTACGGGACCAAGCCTGGGACAAGATGACACTCGACGAGTGGACACAAGCAGCTGATCCTAAGGTGAAGGGCACCTGGAACTTGCATCGGGCAACTGAAAATATGGAATTGGATTTCTTTGTCCTGTTTTCGTCCATTTCAGGAGTCATAGGACAGCCGGGCCAGACCAACTACGCAGCAGCCAACACGTTTCTCGACGCTTTCTCCCTGTACCGTTCAAGCAAGGGTCTACCTGTTGCTGCCATTGATATCGGGGCAGTCGACGACATCGGTGTTATCTCCAACAACGAGAACCTGCGCCGAGCCATGTTGGCGACCGGGGCTTATATGATCAAGGAGGCAGAGCTTCTAGAAGCTGTTGGTGCAGCCATGATCATGGGGCATAACCCCTCGTCAAGCGCCAACTTTGTGCTTGGCCTTGCGTCAACAATCCCACTTACCAACCCAAGCAACCGCGCTTTATGGAAAAAGGATATGCGGATGGCGGCCTATCGCAACATCAGCGGAGACACCGGTTCCAGTGCCGGCGCAGGAAGCGACAGCGTGAAGGCGCTCCTGGCTGCGATCCGACATGATGAGGGAGCGCTCAAGGACCCTGAGACAGCTAAGAAACTAGCCTATGAGATCGGTAAAAAGCTCTTCAGTCTCGTGTTGCGTAGCGATGACGAGATCCAGACCTCCATTTCCCTAGCCGAGTTGGGCATGGACTCGCTGGTCGCCATTGAGATGCGTTCTTGGTGGCGTGCGACGTTTGGTTTTAACATCAGTATGTTGGAGCTGCTGGGAATGGGAAACCTAGATGCCTTGGGCGAGCATGCTGCTGATGGCTTGATGAAAGCCTTGAAAGGAGACATTTGACGTCAAGAGAGGCACCTTTCCCTGATACTTTTTGTTTTTCGGACTATTCAATTCATTTGTTTTCTTTCTTTTGTGATTGATCCGTAATAATTGAAAGTCTGCTATATGTACAACAAAACAAACGATTCTCATATAAATATCATCCGGAGAAACGGGAAGAAAAAGTTTCTTAACGGCAAATATTTCAATCACGGTATTGTCAAACATCCTCAAGATTGTCGAGTGAACGGCTCTTGATAATTGAACTGCTCCCGCTTGAATTGGCCTGCTCTTTAACTCATGCGTTGCAACAGTTATAATTAGCAGGAAATTTGATGTCGTAGGACAAGGTTTATCATTTGATATCAGAATCTATTAGAATGTCAGAGTGAAAACATTTTCTTAGCTCCTTACAAGCGCGGCATTTGGTGAATGTTTGCAAATCATAATTGGATCGGACCAACTTTTGATCTAGTACGTCGTTCTTTTCTATCATGCATAAATAATGAAATATGGTTCAGAAATGACGGTGTCAATGCTACAAGTAGTATATGATATATTTCATCTATAAAGTCTGACTTGTTCAATAAGTCCATTTCATCATTCACACACGTAAGCCTCTTTGCGGGTATTTGCAATTAGCATGCCGCATGCTTTTACCTAAAGCTATGATGTGCTGATGCCAGAGACCATATTATTATCTGTTGAAGAAGGAATATTCACGATGATCAGATACAGCACATCCTGTGGCAAATATGTTAGTACACAGATTCGGATATAGGAGCTTTCCGGACATACTTACTTTCTGTAGCACGCGCATAAACCCGCTGCTGCAACTTTTGCCGCTCTTGTCTTTTTTCTGAATGGGTTTATCCTTCGATTCGTTTCCCGTTGGCGCCGGTACACGCATCTCTCCTTGAGCCTGGAAATCCGGCATGCCGCTGTGTACTTCGCTGGTGACTTTACCCTTCGTGGACCAGCGACCTCCTGTGAAGAAGGCCACAATGTCACCACTGGCAGCTGCATGACTCGGGTCCGCATATCGAGATCGGAACTGTGGCCTTGGGAGTGAGACGGTCATTGTGGAATCGGGGTTCCCATGAATCCACTTGGCCTGAGCACGCTTGTCCATAAAGTCATCCAGCCAGATCTCCCCACGATCAATCTTATTCTTCTTTGTGCCGTCCCTCTTTGTGATCATCGCCTCTGAGGTCTCCTCCGGCGACGGGAAGATGAGGGGTGCAGGGTTCGGCCATTGAAACGCTCCGCTGCTGGCCTTCATTCTGCCGCAGATCCCCTTTTGAAACCCTTTCATGATCTCCTCGCTGGAGACCTTTTGTGTCACAACGTCTCTCATTTGTTGGGCAAGTCCCATTTTGGGAGGCTTCTCGACTGCTCTGCCGTCAAAGTCCACCGCAGTCAGGAGCTGCTCGTCTTCGCCCGCGTCAGGCTTCCATGTAGCAACAAGGCACACAAGACCTCGGGGTACGAAAAATTCAGCATTTATCCGGTCAAGAAATTTGGCCGACTTGCTTCGGCTGTGCGTCTCCATCACGGCATCTGTTGCAAAGGCGACGGCGATGCCAACAAGAAGTACGAACGGTTCAGGCGTCGCCATTCCCGCCAGTCCTGCGAGATTAATAGCGTACAGATATGGGTTTGGCTCCAAGGCTTGATTGAACGTGTCGATGAAGTCGAGGAAGGTATTCCGGTCGATGCCTGCGTCGGCCAAGACAGGTGAATAGGCTCTGACGAACCCACGAGCTCGCTTTTTGGGTCGCCGTTGTGGTATCAACACGGGCAGCTGTATTATTACGTTTTCCATGACGTTTGAATGGTGCGGGTGTCTTTGTAGAAAGGCCTTGGCGAGGTCACTGGGTTCTTTCGGTGACTTCGTCTCCGTTTCTCGTACTTCCGTGTCTCGCCCCGCTTCATCTTGCCGCCATATATCCTCATTGAGCTGAGCAGACGTTATTGTTTGGTTAGGAGAGTAAGTGTCTTCGGCCACTTCAATGTCCCCTGAACCCTTCTTCTCTTGTCTGTATTGGGCTATCTCCGACACCAGGCCAACGGCGGAGGCCGCTACCCTGATGAGGGCATCCACCGGGTCATTCTTTTTGATGAGATTAGTTTTTTGGTTTTTCCTGGACTTATCCCGCTCACCCCGGGCTTCTTTGAGAGCTTCCTGTGCCGCTTTCGTCGCCAACTTCTTGCCTTGTTTGAGAAGAGTTGAAGTCATGGCCGTCAGTTCAACTGCGTGACCTGCGGAAAGAAAGTAGGTGAGGGTGATATGGCCAAGATGATGCCGACTTATTCGAAATTTGTTGTTTATAGTATGTGAACGATGCCTGAAAGGAAGTTGACTTAGACAATATAACTTGATATTCATACGGGTTATTTTATCGCCTCGATGTGATGGCTTGCGAACCCGTTCTGTCTTTTCTGCCGTGGGGATAGACTAACTGCACCGGCTCGCATTCGCTTATTGAGGGATGAAATAATCCTCCCGCGCCAAGATGTACCACCATCCATTTCCGCAATCCATTGCTGCGGTTGCTGGGCCGAGCATTCAGAGCCATTGGCCACTGCAGGCTTGCCAAGGGAAACATCGGCAAGACAGGTGTCCGCGGATTCCGTTACACCCGCACTCAATAGACCAAGCCACGGAGTACGGACTTATTACTTCCCGTAGACAGGAGTCCAATGTGCCATACCAACGCACATTGTGAATTGTGACAGGAGTAAGTTCCGGACGCTACGGGCGCCGGAAGGCAGAGTCTCTCGGTCGCCAAGTCGCCCAGAAAACAGGATGAGGTCGGTCAAGATGTCAATGACACAGCCCCAAGGCAAGCTGCAGCCAGAGATAATGGTATCTATTGGTCTTACTAGTCCCATTCCAAATACTCACATGCTTCCGAATGAGATGTTAATATCCCCTGCTTGCATCAACCAGGGTGGAATTCAGACAAACAGGTTATTGAGCTACCCCGCGAGCCCCCTTTCGACTTAATGGGCGTCACTTGAATGACTTGGGAGTGTTATGATCCATAGTTCTACGGGCTTATCATATTGATCTTTGAAGTGCGTTAGTCCCAGTGCCAACTCAACTGACTGTCGTTGAGGTTACAGCCGTCCCAGACTTCCTCTAGCTTGTTACAGACTCCTATTGCCTTTTTCACTATTATGTTTGAAGCTCATCGCGTACTTGTGTCTAAGTACCGAAGGTCATGCAGAACTATTGGGCGAACAATTGAGATGGTTTAGTCGATTACGGTCAGAACATAAAACATGATGAATACATGGCCACCGTCTAAACATCTGCAGATCTGGCGAGGCCGCAATAACTTCACTGCAAGGCTATCTGTATGCTTAGGAGCCTAAACTTTGTGCCTCACACAGCTTCTTGTATATGCCTTCCTGAGCCAACAAACTCGCATGTGTTCCTTGTTCTACGATGGTACCGCCGTTGAAAACATATATGCGGTCCGCATCTCTGATGGTGCTTAGACGATGCGCCACAGCCACGGTCGCCCGGTCTCCGGCGTCCGACTCGGCCAATGCGCTCTGTACAATTTTTTCGGACTCGGTGTCGAGCGCCGAAGTGGCCTCATCCAGTAACAGGAGTCGTGGTTTACGAATCAGAGCACGAGCAATCGCAATGCGCTGCCTCTGGCCGCCGGATAGCTGCGATCCGTTGGTACCGCAGGGAGTTTGTATACCCTCCGGAAGCGAACTGACAAACTCCCATACATTGGCAGCTCGAAGAGCCTTTTCAACGACCTCGTCCTCCGTCTCTAGGAGTCCAGATGATGGGCTGGATGGGACAAGACCCAGCAGTACGTTTTCCCTGATGCTCGTCGGATACATGGCTGGCTCCTGCTGTACCATGGCCACATGGGATCGGTAGGCAACCGGATTCATCTCGGCCAACTCGATGCCGTCAATTTTGATGCTTCCTGACGTCGGATCGTAGAAGCGCTCCAGCAGCGAGATCATTGTGCTCTTGCCGCAGCCCGAGGGTCCGACCAATGCTACAAACTCGCCAGTTTTGACGTCAATGCTCACCCCTTGAAGCACTTGCATATCGGGCTTCAGGGGGTAGCTGAACTTGACGTTGTCGACTCCAATGGCTTCGATGTGTCTTGGCGGGATTACTGCTTGATTTTGCTGCGTTTCCCTTACCACTGGCTGCAGAGATTTGACCCATAGGTAGAAATGAGTAGCGTTCTTTCCCTTGGTAATGCCTATACCAATGTCAGCATACGTACTTTTACCAACGTGAAGAGAATCATCTTGTCAACGTACTGCTGGTGTATGTGAACAGCGTGCTGGCAAGATTTCCCGCAAAGAAGACGCCCATAAAACTGACGAAGAACTGGTAAAAGGAAATGTCTTGGTTCTTGACAAGAGTGCATCCCCACCAGAAGCCCAAGGCCAGGATGAAATACTCAACGGACTGCGTGAAGCTGAACCAGAGCATCATTTGGGCTAAGGGCACAACTGACTTGCGGATAGCCTGATCCAGTTGCTCCGTATACCGTTCTAATACGCGCCGCTCGATTGCAAGACTGGAAACGGTACGTATTGCAAGTATCGACTCGGACGCGATAGCAGCGCTTTCTGAAAAGTTCTTCTGGTTGCTCTGGTCCATTTGCATCTCGAGGCGGATACGGGTGTACCCCGCTGCGGTCAGCGGGATAAGCCCAGCGAAGACACCGACAAGTCCAAGCTTCCATGATGTAGCAATCGACAGTGTGGCACAGGCTGCGATGGTGATCAGGGTGATGATGACTAGCACGACGTTGACGCTCATCAGCTCCAACATGGCCTGGGCGACTGAGTCTATTCGGCCGTTTAGAGCGCCGATGGTGTTCTCAGGCCGGTCGAAGAATTGCATATCTTGGACCAATAGGCCATCAAGTAGATTCCTCCGGTACTTGACCAGCATCTTCTGTGATGCCGCGTTGGTGGTCCAGCCTAGTGTGAAGTAGTTGAGAAAAGCACCAAGGCTCATGACGAAGAACATGAGAGAGTAGAAGGCCCCGCGCTCCTCAAGCCTGTCAGGTTGAAGCCGAAAAACGTCCATTACACGAGCCATGAGGATGGATTGACCAGGTAGAGCACCGGCTTTCCAGGTAGGAGGATAATGTCAGCTTCACAACTGCCCAGTTGCCGTGCTGTCAGAGGGAACTTACCGCCAATGATGCATGTTATTCCGATGACGACGAAATGCCATTTGAGTTCGGGGTTTTCTTGCATAAGTTGCACGACACCGCTAACCAATCCTGTTTCGGGCATCTTGTCAAAGTTGTAACGGTCAGCCAACAACCCCAGCTGCTCACGCTCGATCGTTTTCGATTTTGTGACGCCTTCAAAGGCTGTACTATCTTTCTTTTTTCCTGCTTCGTCGCTCGACGTAACCTCCTCCTTGTGAACCACCCTGTCTTTCTCAGGCACGGTAAGGTCCTGGACGTTGTTCAGGCGAAGGTATGTGCCTTCAGCAGCAAGGAGTTCGTCGTGAGTCCCTTGCTCAACAATGTGGCCCTTGTTGATTACAACAATGTTATCTGCGTTGCGGATCGTCGCCAGCTTGTGTGCAATGACGATGGTGGTCCGACTTTTCGACACGCTATCCAGGGCTTGTTGGACGACCTTTTCGGCGTGCGGGTCAAGCGCACTCGTGGCCTCGTCTAGGAGAAGAATCTTTGGCTCAGAGATGATACTTCTGGCTATAGCAATTCGCTGCTTCTGGCCGCCCGAGAGAAGACCGCCGCGCTCCCCGATAAGGGTATGGTAACCGTCCGAGAGCTTTTCTGTAATGAATTCGTGGGCGAAGGCGAGTTTTGCGGCTTTTTCCTAAAGACGAGTCGGGTGTTAGCGATGAGACGACGATCATGAATTTGGTGGTTTGCTCTGCAAGTCAGTCGGAAGCAAAGAACTAACCACTCGTTCCTCCTGTTCTTCGAATGTTGCATTCTCCCATGGCGTGCCGACCAGTCCGTTGGCGATGTTCTCAAAGACGGTGCCGTTGAAAAGAACAGGTTCTTGCTGGACAAGCCGAATGTGCGTCCGTAGCCAGGTCAAGTTGATGTCGCCGATTGGGCGACCATCTAATGCGATACTCCCGCAGGAGGGGTCGTACCATCGCTCCAAAAGCCCGACGATGGTACTCTTGCCCGACCCGCTGGCGCCCTAAGAGAACCCACAGATTAGTGCTCATCATCATCAACTTTGGCCATGTAAAGAATTAAGCATGACGGGGATCCCGGCCGTCTGTGCTTACCACAAAAGCGGTGACTTTGCCCGCAGGGATTCGGAGTGTAAAGTCGTCAAGCACGACGATCCCAGGCCGTCCTGGATAACTGAAGGTGACGCCCTGTATATCAACTTGACCTCTCACAGAGTTTTCATCCGGTATCTCTCCAATGTCTTGATCGAAGGGGTCTGTGTCATGGCTGCGGTCGATGACGGCGAACAGCTGGGTGGCAGCTGTGGCAGCTCGCTGAAACGAGATCATGTTAGGCGCAATAACGGTGAATGTCAACGTCGCAACGATGATGGACATTATCACGCTGTTTGGAATGGTCAGTTCACAGGACAGACAGTTCCAGCTGGATTCTTACGTACATGAACACAGTTCCAACGTCGGCCACCTCGTTCCTGGCTATCATTTTGGTCCCCTGCCAAAAGGCGAGTGCAATGGCAGAGTACATGATGGAATACTCCATGCTGAACAATGCACCATACAACGGATTCTTTCCAGCACCCATCTTACTCGCCTTGTGTAGCAACGTTTCGTAATGAGTGATCAATCTTGGTCGGGCGCCAAACGCCTGTATTGTCGGAAGGGTGGATAGAAGGCTTTCGGCATAGGATGCAGCGTCGGAGAAGACGTCCAGCATACGCGTTTCAATCTTGGACTCGAGACTCGCCACGATTCCAATAACGACGATGAGGGTAGGCGGTACGCACATCAGTATCAAGGTCAGCTTCCAGTAAGACTCAAAAGCGATGATGAAGGCAGCGATGCATGTGCCTATAGCTTGGAAGCACAGCATTAGTTTCTCTGCCACGCCAGACTGTATCAGATTGCCGTTCGTCGCTGCCTGCGTCGCAATGGAGTTCGAGTTCATGTCAAAGAAAGACACACTTTGGCTAAGTGCCGCACGCAGAAACTGCCGACGGAGGTTGCGCACCATGTGATAGGCCGAGTACGTCGAAAGTGTCATGTAGACGTACGTGCAAGCCAGACGCCCTACTCCAATATAGATGAAATAGAGACAGTGCTTGACGACATCGTCCATAAACTGATCTTGAGCCGAGGTTCCCAAGATGTAGTCTGTGATGACCGTGATCAGCCGTCCGAGAACAAGGTTGACGAGTGCCAGACCCGAGCCCGACGCAATCGCGGCGACGACGGCGACGGTCTCCAAAGCACATTCCCTGGGGCCAAGATAAGTGAAGATGCGCTGACAGCGTGAGCTTCTGCTTGTTAGTCTCTGCGATAGGCTGGAAAGACTTACCAAGTATGCTCTTGTCGCTGACATCGTCTTGGGCTCTCCAACTCTCAACCCAGTGCCGGAAGCCGTCGACTCATCCCTTGGTTGGGAGCCGCCGAATACTTGTCCATGAGGACCATCGACGGCTGCTTTCTTTTCATCTGAAGATGTCATATAGTGCTTGATAATTGGGACTGAGAGAAGATCAACGGCTACAGCCCTTTGACAGAAGGCTTTCGAAACACTCTGATCCGTCGTAAATAATATGTCGCAATATCTGCGTTGAATCACCGATGAAAAGGCAAGAGGAGCGGACAGTCCGAGCCACCTTGTAAAGGACTTATGGGCTCCCGTAATGACTTGGTGGAAAACAGATCGATACAATCACACAACAATCGTAGTGTGCCATTTTTCTACCCGGCCAACCGCTTCCTCGCATTTAGGCTCTCCTGCGCACTCAGCCGATCATCTGCCAAGATTAACAGAGAAACAGAGACATTCCTTGGCCTGGATTGGCAAAGGCACGGGGGCGCCAGGACAATAAGCGAGTGCGAACTGCGGCGACGGATTCCGTCCTCCGCCTGACTGCAGGCGGCAAAGTCGCAGGGGATAGGGCCGCGGGGGGGGCGCCAAGCCTCCAAATGGCTCGTCACAGAGCCGCGAGGGATATCACTCGCATCCCGCGGTGGCCGAACATCATCATTTCTGCCGAGTATGGACCGCCGGAGACGATGAGTTCGCACAGAATGCCTTCATCAGTCCCGGCACAGACACGGAAGACGGGGACTTGTTGCGTACGTACCACAGCGAAACTTCGGATTCCAAAGTAGAGAGGCCAAGTAGGGATAAATACAGCAATAGACTGTGACGATTTGGTCTCTTGAGCTGCCACAGACGACTGGGCAACCTTTAGTGCATGACATCAAACCACCAATCATGAGCCCCTTCAGCCCTGAACCAAAGTTTTCAATCCCAGAGAAGTACCAGAATCTGCTGGAGGTGGTCGATGTCGTCGATAATCGCGTAGAAGGCGAAGTCTTGCAGCAACTCAACCAACATGTCCCCGTCACCTCGGAGAAGAACATCTGGGCATTTTGGGACTCAGGTCTCATGAATAGTAAGCCGTGGTCTCCCCAAATGACGAAAGTGTGTGAAAAAGTCTGACAGACACGAACAGCGCCTCTTTGGGCTCGGCGAAACGTGGTAGACTGGGTGCGCATCTGTGGGCCGGAGTGGACGATTCGAGTGCTGGACAACGTACCAGAGTCGCCAAACTACGTTCTCAAGTACCTTCCCAGCAGCCTCTTCCCCATGGCCTTTGTGAACCGTGAGATGAATGGTCCCTGGGCGGGGCAACACAGCGCCGACTTCATCCGCGGCGCCGCCCTATACACATACGGGGGCGTGTGCATGGATGTCGGTAGCATCCTGGTCCGCCACATCAACCGCATCTGCTGGGATGAACTCGTCAACCCCGATACTCCCTACCAGATTGCTCTACCACTCATCTACGACCAGGTGTGGGCAAACCACTTCATCGCCGCTCGGAAGGGCGATCCGTTCATCAAGCTCTGGCACGACCTCATCATCCACATCTGGACCGGGCGCAAGGAATCGTCTGGCATGCTTAGCCATCCTCTGCTCGAGTTCGCCAAGGATGAGACTTTCGAAATGATCGACAATGCAAACCTCACCTGGGACTGGAAAGTGCCGCCTCAGACGGCCATGGAGTACATCTGGCAGGTGTTGGCTTGGGTCCGACTATGCCTTACAGATGACGCCGGCGACGGCTTCTCGGGTGTGGACTACTGGTGCGACCGTGTCCTCGTTTTCGACACCGTCTGCGAGGACTGGCCCGGCGAGATGATTCTGGGCTTCGCTGGCAGCGGCCAGAAGCTTCTGGACATACTTTCCCTCCCTGTCGATGGCGACAAGGAATCCAAGGAGCACCAGCTGGCCGAAGAGGTTGTGTGGACTATACTATCGAGTGCCAGCTTGCAGAAGGTCACCCGAGCAAAGGGCCTAACCCACTCACCACACTTGGGCACGCTCTGGGATCTTCCCGAGAACGCTGGTAAGGACCGCGCTCCAGGCACCTTTGCTGAGCTCCTTCGTTACGGTAGTATTCACTTTCGCCAGACGCGAGGGAGCATCATTACCTTGGAGCCGCCGAGACCGACTGCGGAGAACATGCTCAACAAAGGCTTATACGAGGCCTGAAGGCTCGCCCTACCTCTTTGCATCATCTTCGCCTCGGTCATATGCAGTCGAGTATGGTATTTCGTTCATGAATAAACAAACAGGCTCTATAGAAATAGTTGAAATATGACCTGAAGGACTTGGAGATTTCTCCTGCTGATCATTGGTGAATGAAGGAGGGCATCTAACAACATTACTAAATGATATCTATGTCACGCCATTTCTCAATATTACAATGGATTTCCCTTCACTTATCTAAAAAGACTTTCCCGATAAGCCCCCAGCCACACCATCGTTTTCAGGAATTTTGGTTTAACAACTATTATGGGGCATATATTCAGTTCGGGAAATAAGAAAACATGAAACCAGCCGTCCCCCGAACGGTTCAATGAATGAAGGGAGGAGTCCCAGATGACTATGTATCGTACAATTCTCCCAGCAATAAGTATTTCCTGTCGGGAGAATCACGTAGCAGAAGTTTCAAGGACGTAGGAAGACTCATCACAGATGTCATCGATAGCGAAATCCACAAAAGCCCTGTGCCGATATTGATGGCGTAAGTTATAGAGCCGGTTGATGTAGTGAAGCAAACGGGTCTAAGTGTCATCACTGAGAACAGGAATTGGGAGCAAGAGAGCAGAGTCAATAGCAGAGTTGGAGAGTAGGCGGTCTACATACTTTGGGCACAATGTCAAGCCCATTCATTTCGATAACACTGACTAAATCTACTCTAGCCTTTGAAAAGCCTATTACAGAGCTGCCTTCACTATTATGGTCCCAGTTCTCTCAGGTGTCCTTTTTCTGAACTTGGGTGCACATTCGTGTCCAGGTGTACCTTAGCACAGGCCAGACGAGGAAGCCGGAAAGCAGACCCAACATGGAGTCGACAAAGCCAAACCCTCTCTTTGGCGACGAGCCGAGCATATTACTCCAGAGGACCTCGGTGTCGAAGTCACTGACGACGGCAAAATCGCCCTTGGTGACCCTCTTGACAATGTACTCTGCAATAAACTCGGCGGAGGGGATCTTGGACTGCAGCTTCTCGAGGGGCCCGTCGGACGACTCGATGCGCTTTGTGAGCTCAGGCTTCGTCTTCTGCTCGTCTATGAAAGCCTCTGTCATGAATGTGTTTGGAAAGGCGCAGTGCACCTTGTACTGGCATGTAGGTGTCGAGTAGATTGCGGCCTCCTGCCGGAGTGTGTCTGCCAACGATCGTTGGGCGCACTTGGGGGCTGATATATACAAACCACGTCAGATTTGGCCAACAGAATAGCATGGGAGGGAAAACTTGTGTCGGTACCTGCGTAGGCGATGTAGCCCGGGACGTTGCAGAGTGCAGAGGCGCTGCTGATGAAAATGAGCTGTCGGGTTTTCCGCCCTTCTTTCGAGGGCTTCGTCTCGTCCTGTTCTATCCAAAGTTTGAGGATGGAATGAGCTGGAAACACGCTCGTAAGGTAGTTGTTCTGCATGCATTGCTCCAGCTGCTGGCTTGTGAGGTCGGTGAAGAAGCCCAGCTGCGAGACGCAACCACCGGCAACGCAGTACAGTGCGTCAGGAAGTCGCGGCTGCTCTCGGAAGGCCTCATTGACCTGGTCCGCGGAGGATGGATAAGCTTCACTGCTATGTATCGTTTGTGAGAGGAGGGCGGACGCCTTACTTGCGCTGCGTTCATTAAATCCAGAGTAACGGCGTTGATCTCCTGCACCGGACTGGTTGCAAGCTTCAAGAGCTCCGTCCTGGTCGCCTGCAACACATCTGGCCTGCGGCCAAATATCGTGACATGTGCCCCTGGCCTCTTCAAATTAGAACTGACACGCCATGTCTCGAGGACAAGCGCAGTTTGTTGAACACGTACCACGTGCCGCCAGAACCTCTGCAATAGATTTGCCGAGTCCGCTGGAGCCCCCTGCAATGAAGATGACCTGGCTTGATTAGCGACTAAGAGTGACAGCACATGTAACAAAGACGTCAATATTACCTTGTCAGTGAAGTCCTGCATTGTGCTCTCAACTTCGGGACAGATACTTGGGGTTTTGGAATGAATGCCAGGGGAGAAACTTTCTCAGACCGAAGCCTCCTGCATTTAACATCCTATCATTCTTACTTATCACCCTCTACTTGAGCAAGTCCTTCTTTCCGGTAGCCACACTCTGTCGTTCGTGTTCTTGCGTCGGACATCGGAACCCGCTCCCCGTCGGCCGCGGGATCTAGCGCTGACATCGGGCCCCTCATCGCACGACATCCTCCGCTCCGGCCGCAATTGCACTCGTAACTATCGATAAGACAATTGATACTGCAGCTCACGTTCCCACAGATATATGGGGTCGTAAATCGTTGACTGTGGTCTTTCAGCTGCCGCTTCAATAACTTTTGTCCTTGAGCTGTTAATATTTCCCCCTTATGGTTAAAAACTTATTGTTTATGTAGCACTAGGGGTGTTTCCATTCAATCCTAAATCAAAGAATTACTAGCATCGACCACTTATGGGAGAGTGATTACGCTGAGTAGCGTAGAGACTTTTCTCGCGAAGATGCCAGGAAAATTGCGTGCTGTGTCTGATGGCTCGGCAGGGGTACCACTAGCAATCAGTCTCGTCCGCCTTCTCCCTCTTCGCCAACATCCTATTACTCAGTACTAGGAATGGTAGTAGATCGTCCTTCACCGAATTGGCCGCATTGGAATGACCAAAACGGAGACTCGGTGATGAACATAGAATATGCATTTTGCGCCGACAAGGACATGTTGGAAAGAAATTAAATAAAACTTGGATAAGATATTTGTAGTTACTTGAATAATTTATGCTACGTAGGTTCATCAGCTTTTGGACCATCCACGCATACTGGCAAGGAAACAAAACCAAGTTCAGGTCCCATGGAAAGTGAATCACACGACCTTATTCGTTGCCACCTCCGTCTTGAAAAGAGAGTCTTTTACCTGCTCGTATGTGCCCATAATCCTCTGGGTCACTACGCTTCCCCGAGATCAAAATCGGCTAACGTCACCGTTTCTCGTCAAAATTCAATTTATCTCCCTTCGTTATATGTAACAAATGAGAATAAGGCACTAGAACACAAAAGTGGACCCGCAATTGCTGTGCTGTAATTGTAGCCTATATCACCTCGTGACATTATATATAGCCACATAGTTGCTGACCATACAGTATCTGGATACTAACGCTGTCACGAACAGGCCTAGCAGAACGCCGCTGCTGTTCTTCCAGTTTGTCCTTGCTTGTCTGATGCAAGTTTTCTGTCTCGAAACCTACTGTTACCCAGAGAGACCATGTATAGCCTTAGGCCTCATTTTGGCGGAGCAGGGCCTGGAACTCGGCGGGGACGGTGTCGGCACCGGCGCCGGTGTTCGCAATCTTCTCCTTCAGGGGGGACAGGTAGGTCAGCATTGCAGTCTAGGTGCCACCCATAACATCCTCTTTCTTCCATGTCTACAGCTAGAACTCACCAATTCTTCTATCTTCTCATCTGCCAGACCGGTAATGTCGTACTCAGTGCCGTCCGCGAGGCCTAGCGTATCAGGCTTGACGACGGCGTCGCATTTCCCAGCGCCGGGCTGCTCGGCGGGGCACGACTCGTCGTCGGCACGCTTGCGGTTGAGGAACCAGTACTTCCCCCCCGTGCGGTCTCCACGCGTTGTGTACGGCAGGCAAACGCTGGTACTTCCTCCCGAGTCCCGCTGACCACCGAAAGCTCTACAGCCGCCCTCAGTGTATGCCTCTGTGCGGATTCGCCAGCTGCTTGGAATCTGTGCTCGAGGCGCGTCAGTTCTGAGAGTTTCGAAAGCAATGGGAAAACATGTTTCACGCACGGCAACAACAGCAATACTCGACCTGCCGCTGCTTCCAGAGCTGCTGAACGAGCAGCATACGTTGGGGTTGATGTTCACGCAGGCCGCATAGCCCCCGGCGCAGTTGTCTCCGCTATGGGCTCTAATGTCAATACCTAACGCGGTGGCTGCAAGACCGAGGAAGATCAACGAGAAGTACATATTGAATTTGTGCGATTGTGGTGCTTGATTTGATACTGCTAAGTCGCAAGGGGGAGAGGCTGATGGTAATGATGGTGGAGGAAACAAATAGAACAGTCCTGGAGGAACAACTGCCTAGCTTTATACTCTTTCTTGACTGACCTGTCCATCCCATGATCGCTTTCATTCTCAATATGAGAAAGCGGGGTCGATATTCCTTCAGCATCAGTATGCAGAAACCCCTCCTCTATTGTCTTACCACCTCGCAGGTGTGGTGTTAGTCGCTGGCACGATGTGGGGTATGATCACCAGTATCTACCGATCATGAATGGAGGCATGAACAATCCTCAAACCAAAGACATTTGCAGTTTGCAAAGTCTTTCTCTGGGATATTCATCGGGGGCGCTGAGTAGCGAGATTATTTTTCATTGTGATGTTATCATCTCTTAATCCAGCTCCCTTACAGCCCATCCTCCTGAGATTGCAATCACCGGTCCCAAGCAGCAGAAATCTCTGCGTGCCGTCCGGCAAGCACCTGAGAAGCAGGGAGAACTCGTGAGGTCCTTCTCCCCACGACGCGCTGCTTAGTTGTCCGTTTCTTGGCATTATTAATTTTTGAACCGTTGATCTGCAAGCTGATAGTAGCTGCCTTTTTGAGCGCCAATAGTGCTTACGCCGAGAGAATATCGCAGGATATCCCTCTCTACATGAACAATCTGTCTACCAAGACGCACACGATGTCACATCGCAGAATGGATTGTGGCGCTAAAACGGAATTTCGGAGTTTCTGCTCCTGAGACCTGTGATAAGAGAGAAATCAAGTTAAAGTAAAAGTCCTTACGTTCATTCGGTTCCTTATATGGACTAGTTTAGCGTATTTGAGTGTTTCCTATCCAGATAAATTCCATCAGGAGGAATATGCAGGTGATAAATCAAAAGCTCAAAACATTATCGCAAGACAGTTCTACTATGCGGGATGCTTTAACCAATTCAAGCGGTTTGTGACAACCCATAAGGCCTAGCCAATAGAAAGCACTCTACGAGGATAGTCGACGGTGGAGATGAATTGATTGAAAAATTCATTCCTATCTATTTTAAATCCGCTACTACCTGCCTCTACTGTCAATGCAAAGTTTTGATGGCTGACCACTATCTTAACGCGTCGGCAAAAAGAAAAATACCGAATTTGTCTAATCGAAATACCTGGTTTCCTAAACACTTCTTTTAGATTCACCTCAACATAGTACTTTTGAGTAACGAAGACAACAAAACATTATATCATCTGGTTGCTATATAAAAGCAAGACTGTTGACTTTGTAGAAACACAAGATGATGGGGTGGGTGTGCAAGTGTTCTGAAATACATATAACACAAGGGTGCTTATCCTTGCACGGGATCCCGGAACTATAGTAGCATTCCTGGACTAAGAAGTACAAAAGTCTACTTTTCTAGAAACAAGAACGTGGGATCCCAGTCGGTAGGGAAAATGTTACAGATGTCAAGTTATTCTCATTAATTGCGCCCTCGTCACTTAGATAAATGTTACACTTATGTGGCTCTATATTTATTTGTGTATATATGTGGGTGCGAGCGTTATTTGTCGTTAATTCTAGTGCGTGAACCGCATTTCATAGAGCCTCACTGCAGATTGAAGACTTCAACTTTTACATGGTCCCCCTTTCGATAACCTCGAGTAAATTCATCACGGGGTGCTGGTACCATCTAGCAGCAAGGGAAGCCATCTTTAGTCTTCTGGACACTGTGTGCCGCGTGGCCAACGTTCTACTTGGCTACCGTTTCCCGTTTGTACGAGACGGTCTCATATGGCACTTAGGGAGCAGTCACAGCGGATGATTTCTCGGACGGGTGCTGCCACAGCCTATAATTCATGGAGGGAAAGGCGGGATTTGGCGATTATGTATGTAGCAATAATGTTAAAAGCCTTATTTTGCTAGTCTTATGACGTACGTAGTAGGTGATGCTTGATAAGACGCATACTTTATAGAGTACATATAGCATCATGGTAAGTGTCAACATCATTTTCGAGATGGGTTTTCTCACCCAAGACATGGGAATCCGATTGCACGAGCATCTTGTCCTTGAGGTCATATGTTTCAGGAAATACTACGGCGACGCAAGCCTCAGAGTTAATTGTTTACCTCCGCACACATCAATCAATAAAACAAGGGTCATAGCACCTGTATAACCACGTCAATAATTGGCAGAAATACCCCCATCAAGTGGCCTGTCCGTGCGTATACTAGGCCACATACGTTTACAACGGTCCTAATTGACACCACAAGAAGCTATTCGCAGCTTCACATATACTAACAACTTCTTACCTACCCTGACTAGAATCGATCCTTTGGTTCTACCAAGAAAAGGCTGAGTGTCTGGAAGATGAAACGACGTCTTACTATTAATTGAAGCCTAATACATTATCTAGAGTACAAGGAAAACCTTAATTCAGAATTTTATTCCTCTATGCAAGGTGAAATGTAAACTAGCTTTTTTATAATCTAGAATTTAGAGTCTAACTTTATGTATGGTAAAATGATCTTACAGCTGGCAGCTCCGTGGGGTAATAGAAAGCTTTTTGTATAAGTAGATCTATAGCAAGTAAAAAAAGCTGCTAGAGCCAACTAAAGCCACAGGCCCAAAGCCCATCCTAAAAGACTGATACCGCCTGTTAGCCACCAACCCAGACCAACTGTGTTACGTTCCGCGCCAAGCCCGTACAGTAACCCACCCGCGACCGAGCCAGCAGTACGAAATATGCTTGCTACTGCATTTGCTATTCCGTGAACAGTTCCGCGGCGGGAAGGCTGAGTTGTTGACTGGTTTACTAGTAGGATTGTTACTAAAATCCCGAATGACCGTCCTAAAATATGGAGGAACAGGACGACAAAGATCCCTACCCAGAGGGCTTGTGGATTATGAGGAGTTAAAAGGGATAAATACGGCGTAATAAACAGACTGGCTGGGAATAGCAGAAGGGTTGCTTTAAAGGCCTGCACTGCCCCAAACCTAGTGGTAATAGACGGTACAGTAGTGAGTTGTAGGAATACGCCGATGAATCCTAAAGCCCCTACCGCAAGTCCTAGGTCTGAGTATTCAAGTTGAAGCCCACCAGAAAAGATAAAAGGCAGTATTATAAGAGCGTCGGGTTTACGGCGGGCAGCTACCACAAACAAAGGCCAGAGTGATCCAAATACACTTTACTAGCTATGTTAGCCAAGGTCTTATTATAATAGTACTTCTAATAACAAGTGGTTAGCTGGGAGAGAAAACTGACCCAAGATGGAACTCTAGGATTCCAATTGTACACAGGACGACAATGAACTTCAGCGTCCATATTGGCTCCAGCTGCTCTATTGCGTGACCTGACACCTGTTGGGATTCAATCCGGTCCATCTCCACAGCATTAATAGTGTCTTCAGCTAGGGATTCATAGTTGAGGCTTGACAGTGACCTGTATTGCCACTTGTATCGGCGAAGGCATCCTTTCATCCAGTCATGTGGTATGGTTATTAGCTTCTGCCAGTTTAGATAACTACCACGTTGCACTTCCTTTAGCTTGTACCACACTAACAGTACATCTGCCGCCAGCACTAACGCGCTAATAAGATTCGGCACTGCGTAAGGATTACTTGCTTTCCGTTTTGTCGCTGTGGCACTGTCTGGCTCTGAAAAAGTGGGAAAGGAGAGCCATCTGGCAGAAGAACCGATAGAAGTAGCCGCAATTACTGTGCAGGAAGCATTAGCCTAGGTCCTCAATGTGTCCGTGTTGTTTCCGATGCCAACCAGAGATAGGCAACGTGTGTATGCTCGGTGAGCTCAAGGCCGACTTACATGGGGCGATGGCATTGGCCACATGGAACGAAAGTACCAGAAGGGAAAAGCCTGCCGGCAGACTGTGCGGAGGGAGATTGTCTGACATGGCTGTGCGAGCGGCGATGACGGTGCCGTTGGTGGCACCGGCTAGAAAGCGCCAAAAGACTATGGTTCCAATTGACCCTGCGAAAGCCACTCCCACGCAAGAGATGGCTGTGGCGATGAGGCCAATGAGAATGACCGCCTTCCGGCCGATTTTGTCGACGGCAACGCCCCATGCTGGTGCCGAGACAACTTGTGCCGCCGTGAACATGCCCTGAGCCACGCCGACATGACGCGCCAGTTCTGTTGTTGAAAGCCCTGGCTGTAAGTACTGGAGATGAAGGGTCATGCAGGTCTGGAAGCTTGCTATCTGGTAAAAGTCGACAACCCGGACTGAAGCTATCACGGCCACGACAGCTGCCTTATCTTTTGGCAGATACGCCCAAGGCAAGCTGAATAACTTCCAACGCATGGTCTGCTGAGGATATGTCGAGTCTGAAGCCGGTCGCGTAAGGGGAAATGAGCCAGATGCCGTCGTAAGAAGCACTGGTAAGGATTTGAGGGGTTAACGTGCCGCAGCAGCTATTACTCTGGCTTAGCACATCTACCACCACACTGGACGTTCATGATTGCTAAAGTACCAGAACTTTACGTCATATCAGTAACCCTGCAAGCAAACTCTGTCCTGGAATCGATCGTCTAATTACATAGTATACAGATACTGGGATCGCCTTGTTATGTAGCCTAAAGCGTTTGTCTCCACTATTGATATCTAGGTTCCTGACTAGTTGTCAGTCCACTCTCTCTAGAGAAGCGGGTTTATCATGTTATTACCTCCCTCTGAGGTCCACAAAAACAAGGTCGGTCAGTTACCTACCACCCGGTTGACAAAAAAGATGGCACACCTAAAGTACTTTCTCACAGCACATCTGCCCCAAGAATATTAACAAGTATTTTTTCTTATACTAACACAGCCATAAGACGCAGTTAGGATATAGAAAAAATATATTTTTAAAAGTAGGCAGAACATACTGACATTAATCCTGACTATTTTATATAGGTATATTTATGTATTTAGTGTTGTGCTGTTTATAACAGTGCAGGGAGTGTTTAGGTGTGCCATCTTTTTTGTCAACCGGGTGCCTACATACCTAGTCCAATTGCAAGATTGTTGAGTGGAAAAATCCCAAAGCCGAGCGATTGATAAGCCTATTTGACTCATTGAACAGTATGTACAGTAAAGGTAGTATTATTCCTGAGATAATGGGACCTCATGTACTTCCCCCGCTTCGCGTAAGCGTATACAAGATCCAGCAGGCCAATGCCCAAGTAGACCAGCGAAAAAGTACATTACACAACTGAAGGTAATTCCTCCGCCTAACGCGTTTGATGAATGAATCCCCCTCGTTGACATGTGGAAACGGTCCCGCAGGGATGGGGCATTCCAAAAATTTGCAAAGCGGCTCCCAACCGTCGCTCATGCAGAACTCCAGGAGTCTATCAGGGGGCACAAGACTCCGAACCCGCTCGTTATGGGACAGAAACACACCCTTAGCGTTCTTATCAAAATCGCCCATGAAGACCGAATTCCAATATTTCCAAAGCATTGGGTGGTACATGGATGAAGCCCAATCGACGTAGGACAAAGCCCTGAGGAAGCCGTCGTTGACGCGCCAGTCAACGGTGGCTTTCGTGGAAATAAACCAGTTATCGACGTCTCGTGTCGTGAGGATGACCTTCGCTTCCGGGTATGCCGCGACCAGCTCACTTGCAAACGAAGCCGCGGGCCAGTCGCATACAGCTTGACAGTGGCCCAACAAAGCATCCCACTTGTCTTTTCCAAAGGTTTGCCCAGTATTGTCGTATTTTGCCGCAAGAGCTTCGCTCCACAGCAGGCAGTCGGGGGGATTCTCGACGCTGGCGCTCATCATATGGTATGTATCCTCGAACCCCAGCTGTTTCAAGGCGGAACGAAGCGCTGCCTTGGTGTTAGAAAAAAGATCTGTTTGTAATAATAAGCAAAAGGGGTCTAAGTACATGCTGTTCCCGTTCTTCCCAACCCCAAGCATAGGACTTTCATAGGCACTGTACGTGATAGCTTTCGACGATCAATGTCACTATCATTTGTAAATATGTCAGCAATAGGCTTGGATATGCCTTGTCTGCGAAACCACATGTTGCTGGCGGTGTCTAAATTTTCTCTTTCCGTGTTCAAAAAAAAAAGAATGGAGAATGAATTAGAGCAAAAAAATGTCGAGGTCGTGAGAAAACAGAGAAAGTGAGGCATGATGGCACTCTCTTACGGTGCGCTAGGGATCCGAGCTCATGGTTATATCATTGGTCGCAATCCCTTACGGATCGCAGTTAATACATCCATTTCGATCTCTTGTTCGGTATCTGATCACTATTGTTGTTAACCGTGCGTGAATGATGGTCCACAGAGCATACTCGGCCCGTTTAAGAGTCGGGTAAGCGGGCCTCTATCACTCTAGTGGGGTAAGCATTCATCCCTCTCGTGGAAACTCATGGCTTTCGAGTCAAATACCTTGACATCCACAAGTCAGTCGTCCACGTGTACTACATACAGAGCATCCGGAGTGCCCGGGATTTCTAGGATATGCCATACATAGTAGGGAGCTCACACGGGTAGACAGTTCGGGGGGGGGTATTCCAAGTTCGGGGGGGGGGTATCCGGCCAGTGGGGCAAAAGTTTAGGGGGGGGTAAAAGGGTTATACATGCACTAGCCGTTGCATAACTTTGCGCAGTACAGTACGGTACTATAAGTTATTTTCTAGTATATATAAGTTATATATAGGACACTACTTACTTAGTATATATATAGTATATACGCTAGATATATAAGAAGAGGTAGACATAGAGGCAGTTAAAGGGGTAGTTAAAGGGGTAGTTAAAGAGGTAGTTAAAGAGGTAGTATAGATAGGATAGCTAATAAATTAACTAGATAGGAAAGTAAGTACATAAGGATAAACAGATTTTAGTATATACTTAGCCTTAGCAAACTATACACTAGGCTTATACCTAATTTCTCCCCTATCTTTATAGATATACCTAATAATTCTAGTAGTAACTCTAGCCTTTATACCTATATGTTACCTATCTAGTCCTTAACCTTATCTAATAATAAGGACTAGATAGATAATATAGGGTATAATAGTGTTAATAAAGATAATACTAAGGGGAGTAAAGAACGCTTAGCTAGTACTTAGTATATACTAAGTAGATAGCTAAATAATATAAGTTATTTTAACTTTATAGATCTTAATTACTAAGTAGAATAAGATACCTACTAGCTTAATAAATACTATTAGGGTTAAAGAAGAGCTAATACCCTAGATTTACTATTTAAGATAGGCTAGACTTAGGTATTCTCTTAATATATACCTTATATATACTAGCTATATACTTAGTATATACTTATTATTCTTTAGGAATCTCTTTAGTAGTTTAGTATTCTTCTTAATTATAGAGGTAGAAAGAAAATAATAGTAACGTCTATTAAAGACTATCTTACCCCCCCTCTTTATCTAGTAACCTTACCCTTTAGTATTTTTTACTATATTATATTATATTAACACACTTAGGATACCTTAAAGGCTAGTGCCTAGCAGCTTGTTTAATAGCTTTTAGATACTATCTAGTACTTAACTAAGTATAAGAAGGCATATCTAAGTAGTTATACCTAGTACTAAGGTAATATATTCTTAGTATATCTTATACTAGTAGTAAGTATATACTAATAATATACTAGGAATAACCTAGAGAATAATAAAGTCTAGTACTAATCCCTCTAATGTAGTAGTGTAAAGCACTATAAATTTACTTATAAGTCCCTTCTAAGGCCTAATAAGTATTTTAATAAGAGGAAAGTTATTTAAATACACTAGGCTGTAAGGGAAAAAGTAAAAAGAATAGTAATTACCCTAATAATTACTAAGGATATCTAGCGCTAGACTAAAGCGTATATTACTAATATATCTAGTATATACTTTATATATACTTACTATAGATTATACTAACTCTTACTAGATTCTTTAAGTTAATTAAGAAGCGTTAGAAGCCTAATAAGCTATACTAGCAGCTAGGTTAAGGTAGTAACCCTAATGCTAATACCTGTAGTAGATAGCCCTTCTAGGTATTTACTTAGAATAAGGTAAGTATAAGCCTAATATATACTATACTATAGTAAGATATATATCAATATTTATAGGTAATATTTATTAGGTGCCTATAATTAAGTAATACTAAGACCTAGTATACTGCCTTTTTAATTCCCTAGTACTAAAGTTAAATTAATCTTAGGTATCTATAGTAGCTTTACTTTATAGGCCGGTTATATAGCTAAAGTAATAAATACGTCTAGGTTAGGAAGATGTCTAGTATAAAAAAGATATATAGTAAGTATATGCCTAGTATATCCCTTATATATTTATAGTATAAGCTAAATTTCTAGGCTTCTAATATCTAGCGTTTATTAGCAGTAGATCTATTTAGAAGTATATATATAGTGTTAAGATAGATATTTATATCCCTATTAACTAAGTACGCTTCTTATTTATTCTCCTCCTTTATAGAGGCTTATATACCTATATCTTACTTTTACTAATAACTCTTCCTTCTTAGTTATTATAATAACTTATACTTAGCCTTTTAAAGAAGCTAGATATTATAATATTAACTATACGTAAGCTTTATATCTACTAGATATTTATTTAGTATATACTAAGTATATATAAAGATACTACCTATAAATCTAGGGATTTATAAGGTATACTATAGGTTTAAGATAAGTATACTTTAGGCTATTTATACTACTTTATAGAATAAGGATATTATTAGTGTCCTTATTTATAAAGCCTGTCTTCTTAAGTTTTTAGCTAGTTCTAGCTATATAAGTAAGTAATATATAATAAGTATATACCTTATATATGTTAGGTATATACTAAATATATACTAGGTGTTATCTAGGAATTTACCTTTAATAAGATAAGGTTAAAAGAGGACTAATAGATTTATAGTATTATTAAAATAGCAGATAACAGATTTATTATTATCTATATTAAATCTACTTAAGCTAAGGCCTTTCTAAAGGCCTGGTTCCTTAAGGTAGATATAGCCTTTAAGATAGTTAAGGGAGAAATTAATACCTTTAAGATTTATAGTTAGAATATAAAAACTTAGAGTACGTTAAGTATATACCTAGTATATACTAAGGATATTTACTAACTATACCTAGAAATTAACTCTTATGTCTATATATAGACTAATACCTATTTAAGAGATAAGTATAAGCAGCTCTTTAGAGAATACTTTAGCTACCTTTATAAGGTAGCTAGTTCCTAGAGGGATTAGTATTATATTAATCTAACTAGGAACTTCCTTATTTATACTATTATAATAGATATAAATAGGAAATAAGCTAGAGGTATACTTACTATATTCTAGGTATATACTTTATATATACTAACTATATACTAGGCCTAGGTAACTACCTTACTAAAATTAACCCTTTAAGAAGCTAAGAGGAGCACTTTTACTATATCCTTATATTCTATAAGGTTTATATACGCTATAACTAGTAAAAGAAGTTCCCTAACTATATAGCTAAGTATAAGCTTTAGAGACTATAGGAATTAACCTTATCCTTAGTATATATAGAGTATATTAAAGGTATAACCTCTTAATATCCTAAGACTAAGTTATAGTTTAAAGGTAAAAAGGTAAAGTAGATTATATATAGGCTTATACTTAAAATAAGTAATATTAACCTAGAGGTAAAGGTTCTTACTAAGAAGTATAATAATATTATTAAGTCTAGTTATAGCTAGGATAACTTAGTAGTTAGGAGATAGTTATAACTTTTAGCTGCTATACTATAGTTAGGTATACCCTCTATATATCCCTAGTATATCCTTAGTATATACTAACTATACTTTAGGCTTAAGTAATATGTTTTTTAAGAAGTAGTAAAGGTATAGGTAGAAATCTATACTAGTATTTAATCCTTATAGAGAAATAAAAGCTAAACTGCTTACTACACTAAAGCTCTTAGGAAAATATAAAAAAAGCAAGCTATATAAGTAAAGTAACGCTAAAATAACCTTACCTTTCCCTTTAATCTATATAACCTATTTAATATACTATTACTAAGTGTTAAAGATAGTAGTGTTATAGATAAAGAGGATAGTGTTTTAGAGAGAAGTAAGACTATACCTAGTATATCTAGAGCTAGCTTTAAGTATATACTAAGCACGCCTTATATATTAACCCTACTTATATATAGCCTATTCTTTATATTATTACTACTACTACTAGTATTATCTTTACTTATATCTTGTTCTTATTTATAAAAGTAAACCTTATATACTTAATTAATAAGCTAGTAAGAGGTTTCTGCCTTTATATAAAGGTTATAAGTTTGTTTTTAGTAGTAGCGTATTTATTTTAAAAGAGAATAAGATAAAGTTTAGATTTAGGAGTTATAGTATAAGGTAAAGCGCCTAAGGCGTAAGAAGTAGATCTAGGATTTAGAAGCAGAAGTAGTATAGCTTAGGTAGGACTTAAGGAGAGGTTAAATTTAGTATATTACTAGTATATATATAGTATATACTTAATACTATCTTAATTATTATTAACTAACTTATAGTACTAACTTAGTATATACTAAAATATAACTTAGGTTATTCTAAACTTTAATTTATTCTAGGTGTATTATTAGGTTATACTTAGTATATACCTATAATATATATTATACCTTTTTAGCTTAGGCCTAAAAAGTTCTTAGTATATACTTAGACACTACCTTTCTCCTTGTCCTGCTTAAAAAAAATAGCCTCCTATAGACCTTAGGATCCTATTAAATATTAGCTATATATATACTAAAGGTGTGTCTAGAGGATACTATATATAAGTCTTATAGGTAGTAAGGGTAGCTAGGGCCTTACCTTTCTTCTTAGGAGCTAAATAGATTAGTATTATATATATACTAAGAATACACTTTATATATACTAGCCTGCTTCTTAGGGGGGGGGCAAGAAGCTAGGGTAAGTAACTTAAGGCTCTCCTTATAGGGATAGCTAGGGCGCTATAGGATTAATTATTAGTATATATAAGGTATATACTAAGGAGATATATAACTTATATTCTTATACTTATATAAAGAGACTAAAGTTATAGTATTATCTTACTTAATTATTAGTATATATAGTTATAATATATATTAAGTATATACTTACCTTATCCTCTATGTCTACCTAGTTAGGATTAGTTTAGATTTAGTATAAGGTTATTATAAAGTCTATAATATAGGATATTATTCTAGTATACTTTTAGTATATATACAGCTTATGCCTTACTTATTAAGAGTAGATACTAATATGTCTTTTAATATATTTCTTATAATAACCTTATACTAAAGCTTAGTAGTACTATATAGTAGCTAGGGTGTATTAGTAATATAAAAGATAAATAGTAAAATAAATAGTAAAATAAATAGTATCCTCTAAGGTAATACTAAGTATATACTTAAAGTATATATATATAGGTTAATAGAATTAAGTTTTATAAGTAGCTATAAAGGTAGTATTATTATAACTATAATCTAGTGTTAGCTTAGTATATATATAGTATATACTAAAAGAGACTTATACTAATTTCTTTATACTATTATAATAGATATAGAGGAGACTACTATTAGGTCTAACGCTATTTATATATTAGCTATATATATACTAAGATAGTACTAAGAACATACCTAGGCTTATAAATATAGTTTACGTTACACTACTAACTAAAGCAGATAAAGTTCTAAATAGCCTTAGTATATTATTAGTATATACTCTCCTAATACTATAACTAGCTGTTATATATACTTAGTATATATAGTTTACTAGCTACCTCCTTAGTAATAGCAGTATTAGTATAGAGGTAATTCTTAACTAGTATATTATTAGTATATACTTAGTATATACTATATATATATATATACTAGCGCCTAGGTAGGCAGTATGTATATAGTAGTAAAGCTAGGTACTATATTAGCTTATTCTAAGTATATACTTAGGATATACTTATAGCTAGCTAGGAGGCATAGATAGTGCTATATATAATATTAGTGTTAGGATTAATAACTACGTTATAACTAGGATTAAGGTTAGTATATACCTAATCTATACTTTATATATATTAACCTATACTTTAGTATTAATAGTAGAGAGCTTACTTCCTACGTTTAAAGCGCCTAGGCGTGTAGTTAGTATATACTAGTAGTATTCCTAGTTTATATTAAGTTAATATATAAGTGTTTATCTCTATAGTAATAGTGTCTATTAGGAATAAGATTAGTATATACTTAATATATACCTATATTAATCTAAAAACTTATATATACAGCTAGCGTTATAGGCTTCCTAAACCTCTATATAATTTAAGTTAGCGTTCTATATATATACTACATTAGTAAGGATATAGGCTATACTAGCTAGGATATAGTTAGGGTTTAGGTTTAAGATAAGGCCTATATTAAATAAGTATATATTATATATCTACTTAATAAGGATTATATATATACTTACTATAGTAGTGTCTATAGGCAGAGGGGTTATATATATTAGTAATACCTAGGTTTATATAGTTAGTAGATATCTAGAATATTATTAGTATATACTCTAGATATAGTAAGAACGTATTAAGAATTAATTATAGAAATACCTTAGTAGTGCTATAGTAGTAATTATAGATTTATAGTGTTTTTAAAAAAAGAAGTATTAAAGTAAGAAATTTTCTTAGTAGGAGTTTAGTATACCCTAAGTACAAGCTAGCGCTAGGCCTAAGGTAGAGATAGTAAATAAAGTTATATAATCTTAGTTATAGATTTTTTACTGTGCGCCTATAGGCAAAAAGCCCTAATATTTACACGTATTACTTTTACATAATTAGTTAGCCCTACCTCTTTTACCCCCCCCTAAACTTTTGCCCCACTGGCCGGATACCCCCCCCCGAACTTTGAATACCCCCCCATGAGCAGGATCCCCAGCTCACACAAGGGGGGGACTTCACCGAAACCTATTATGCCAGGGTATATCTGACACCAATCAGGTTGAATACTACGTAATTATGCAAGTCAGAGGAAAGCCACTGTATATAGTAATAACCAGAACAGGCAGTTAAAACGACGCTTGGATCCTCTTTGAAAACTAGGGCGCTTAGCGTAACTACTTATTAAGATGGTCACGCCTCAGTCAGTTTCTCTGTTTTATTTTCCGTAGGTCCATCAATCAATTAATGAAATCATCCCACTTTACAATTTACCAAACAAATCCATTGATTAGTCATGTTGGCACGCGGTCTCTGCGCAGGTGTGCTTGCCCTGGCCTCTCTGATTCAGGCCGCACCCGCGACTGGTAAGTTCAAACAGTTCCTAACTCTGATAAAGTGGCTACTAACAACTTCTATGTAGGTGTCGCTGATGCTGAGCTAGAGTCCCGGTACATCTACACTCAGCGCGAGGCCTCCGGGGAGAAGGGCAACGCCGAGTTGGAGTCCCGATACATCTACACTCAGCGCGAGGCCTCCGGGGAGAAGGGCAACGCCGAGTTGGAGTCCCGATACATCTACACTCAGCGCGAGGCCTCCGGGGAGAAGGGCAACGCCGAGTTGGAGTCCCGATACATCTACACTCAGCGCGAGGCCTCCGGGGAGAAGGGCAACGCCGAGTTGGAGTCCCGATACATCTACACTCAGCGCGAGGCCTCCGGGGATAAGGGCGACGCCGAGCTCGATTCTCAGTAAACCGGTGACCATGACGTTCAGACCAGGAAGGATAAGGCACGTTTTTCTACATCTGCTTCGTGATTTTGGAGATGCAGGTCGAGTTCCCTCTTGGCTTCGGACTTTGAAGATCAACTACAATGAAGAATCGAGTTTCACGAACAGCTACTTTGATATTCAGTCTTATGCAATGCGCAGCTTGACTTGCCAGTAGCTTTGCTGATTAGCAGGGTGCCGGGCACTGAATAGAACTAGTCTTGTAGCAGAGCCTTATTATTTAAACATTAAACAAAACGTATCGTAGATACTTATTATGCT
This sequence comes from Colletotrichum graminicola M1.001, assembly GCF_000149035.1. NCBI lineage: Eukaryota > Fungi > Ascomycota > Sordariomycetes > Glomerellales > Glomerellaceae > Colletotrichum > Colletotrichum graminicola. The sequence continues at coordinate 83,428 of NW_007361091.1, forward strand.
CTCGTAATGCTCACCGTACGCCCGTGGACTAGTGTTGGGAAACAGTCAGCGTGGATTTTATTCCCGTGGTCTAAAATACTCACTCACACACATACTATATCTTAGCCTTTTAACTTCTACCGCGACGTCTATACAATTTTCCAATAGTACTTTGATAGAGTATAGAATTATTATTTACAAAGATACTGGATGTGGCCAGAGGTATGAAATTGAATGACCCTACCTATTCATCTCCTTGAAACTGTGTGCTTTCTAGCCAATCTAATACATAGAACCAAGATTATAGTGACGATCATATTTAAGATAAATGCTTGGAATAAAGGTAAATGCTGCAAACCGTTAACGACCCGCAAAGCTTTAGCCTTGGGGACTCTAGTGGCGGCGGCGGTGGTGGTGATCTGACTTGGCGCGAGACAGTGTTGTGGCTCTGTGCACCATATGTCGTCACATTGAATAGCGGCAGCTTCAGATGGCACAAATGTCGCTACCACTTCTGACTTTCCGAGAACTTTTCCGGTAGAAGAGATTGCCTCCACATATGATTTGACGTAGTGATGTTCCGTAGTGATGATAGTCTCAAATCCTTCCTTGGGCACCTGGGTGACTTGCGAGAACGGACCATCCGGATGCAGAGAACCGTAGACTCGCCAACTTTTCACCTCCGTGGCGCCATTCCAGCTGACATGGAAAGCTGTCAATGAAGCCGGTGTACGGGAAAATGAGACAAGTGCCACCGTATTAAGCGGCATACCTATCCATGGGCTTTTGTACACGCGGTAAAGGGTCCCGTGTGACTGGTCCCGAACACATGCTTTGAAGCCTGGTATTCCATCGCTGGTATACTCGGTGAAGCAGGCTGCATCGCCAAACCCTACAAGAACGTTCCCGGTGGGAAGAACGAGTGTACTACCTGCAATTTTGGTTGTGTATTCAATATCTGGTCCAGAATACCGCTTTTCAACTCGGGCCGTCTTTGTTCGGTGATCAAGCAACACAAGCAAGCCGGAAGATGGTCGCTCAGGTTCGAAAGCTGGACGACGAGCGTTGTCGAATAACGAGATCCTGGTAGTATCTGCTCCATCCGATAGCACGCGGGCATGATGCTGGAACAGGATCGCTGGTTCCATAGACCCAAAAGTCGAATTGGATCCACCAAGGCGCCAGATAATACTTCCATCCCGGCTGGAGACTTTGAAAATTGTTGAAGTATGCCTTGCCGATACAAGGTAGTCACCATCAGACATTTTCTCAACCGAGTTCAGGTGGACGTAATCCCATGGTGCTGTACGGGTTCCTCGCCCAGGTTGAACTTGACTTTCGGCTGGGTCGACATGATCCAATGATCTCCATTCAAATATTACCCGTCCTGACTCGATCTCTATCTCCTGGAAGACTCCCTCGAGGATCCAGATCATGCCACGGTTTTCAACCTGTCCGCTCAAATCGTATAGTCGACGCCGATACTGAGTGATGATTGATGTTGTTCCGGATTCTGCAGTTGTAAACTCATGAAGGTCGCACGAGGTCGTGTGCCCCCCGCCTGATATGTGCTTCACAGGTTGGTAATGCGAATCAAGAATAATCCCCTGACCCCTAGCATTGCCTTGGTCGTTAAAGCCGCGCAGCATGCATAGATGCGGTAAGCCCTGGAAGTCGCATGTGTGAAAATCGTAGACATGGGCACCTGCTCCTTCTGTTCCTGCGTATGCGTCGCTGCCAGCCCATACTAATTCCTACATTCGTTGAGCTCTGGACGGTGCATAGGCCCGTTATTTGACATATAACTCACCCCCGCATTGTCGAATATCATTGGTGTCGAAACATAGCTCTTGAAAGGTGCAAGGAAGTAAAATCCAGAGCTCACCAAACTTGGGTTGTGCAAGGTAACCTTCAGCTTCGGTACGACAATATCAGGTCGCTAGTTCAGGTGTAAGCGCAATAGGTTCTTTGGAAGATCGCTCTGAGAGGGTGAGTAATTACCGATCTGAAGGGACGACTGGTATCCACTGAGTCGCATATCGTAGGAGTCATATCTTTTTTGCAAGCAATGCTTCCTACTTATCGTGCCAGAAAGCAGGACCTGTCTAGGAGAAAGTCAAAAAGGGTAAACAGCAGTTCTGGAAATGAACGTAATAAAAGTCTCCCGTCAAAGGCATACCCATGTAATGCTTCAGGGGCATAAAGACATATCTTTTATTCACATCTATTCCGGCAGCGTCATAAACTCTTAGGTAAACCCTGATTCCTGGTTAAACGTAGAATGTCTTCTATGGAGCGGTATAGGAAGTCCTCACGATTTCAGCCATCGTGGTTCATTATGCTTCAGCTCACTGTCACATAATGAACGTTATGTTCATTATGTAAGACTTTAGCTGTAAAATACTTATAGCATCTCATTGTCTGCTTTGTTCTTCACCCATCTACAAGAACCCTAACGCACTGACTCTTGACTATGCTTTGTGGATCATCTATCGCTCAATACGGATAAGATGTGGGACAGTTGATTGTTGCAGGTCCACAGTCAATGACTCGACCGAAAACTGGAAATTCATCCCACACACCCACACGTAAACGTCAACTTGCATTCAACAACATCCTTGGAACTATTTTGATGGATTTGGAGTAGACCCCCGCCTATCTAACAGATTATTACGCAGGAAAGAATGCAGCTTTGATAACCACCGTCAGGAAAGAAGCTGATTCAAAATTGCGCTGTCTAGCCTAAAGCTTACCTTTACTAACGCAGACCCTCATACCCAAATACATTTGCTGCAACCAGTAGGCTATTGATATCACCATCGCGATGAGGGACGGTGACATGACAATCACGCCAAGCTGCAGTGGTGGTAGTTCCGTCTTCTTTGTGTCTGTAGCAGTCTCTGTAGTAGCCGAGATTTTTTTTTCCTTGCCCGATACGCCTAGATTACGAATGCAGTTATGGTCCGCGCACGAGATCAATTGGAGAACAATGGCCATTCCCAATAAGGAAGCTACGATGGCCACAAGAAACGAAAGTTTGGATGGATCTACTATCTTTCCGGTTACTAAGATTATAGAATTTAATGGGGTTACAAGAGGCGACGGTGCCCGGGGCGGATACTAGGGGAGAGAAGTCCAACCATGTTAGGGCGCCTACTCAACTAGATTTTTGAGCAGACTATCTAGCCATCTCGGCCGTGCCGATGGTGGTGATCTTTGCTAAGCGGATACCTCTGCCACTTCAATGACATGGAGCTTTTCACGTAGATAATTGCTCATCCAATCGATCTGCTAGCTTACTACTCAGTCGTCGCAGACATATGCAAGTTCTGTAACATCTCAGGCCCATTCATTGCCGGTCGTCGTCCATTCTGTCATCGGCATGTGGTACCCGTGGATACGTCTGAAATGAAGTGGCCTGTTATTACGCCTCCTCTACATCCCGCATGAGGGGTAACTTTCCGCTCCCGCGGGAGCGAGATGACGGGAACTCCTGTCTTCGGAATATTTCAAGTCTTTGCAAACGTTGTCATCTCTCAATCAAACAACGCCTTCCCCGCCCTTCTGGTAAAGTCAATCCTAAGTGTAGCCTTCATTTCAGATTATCAGTTCGTCTCCCACCTTTCTTACATTTGGCGTCATGCCTCTACCCACCGCGGAATACGACGTCCTGGTCGTAGGTAGTGGTAATGCAGGATTCTCCGCCGCGCTATCCGCAGTGGAAACACTTCGGCCGTCTGACCAAAAACCAACTGTCCTGCTGATCGGCAAATGTCCGGAAGAATAGGTCGGAGGCAACTCCTACCTTCACTTCCGGCGCCTACCGGACAGTCCACGATGGTCTTAAAGATGTGCTCCCGCTGGTCAACAACGTGAGCAGCGAGAAAGCGACCAAGATCGACTTGGTGTCAGAGGCAGGGATAGTATCAAGTAAAGGAGTTAGTAATAGGTGTAGTTAGGGTTTAATTATAATAATTATTCTAATATACCTCTCTCCCCCTATGTTCTATAGAGTTTTCCCCTTTTATTATTCCTTTAGTAACTAGTTTATCTAGTCCTAGTCCTACTCTAGTGCCCCCCTAGGGCCTAGCTTTAGGCACTTAACATAATCCCCCCCCTCTAAGGTCCTACCCTTAGGACTCTAAGCAGGCTATCTACTAGTAGCCCCCCTATTAGCTACTTAGACTATTTAATAGCTAAGCCTTATACCTAACTCCTAATCTCTTAGGACCCTAAGTAGGCTACTTACTAGTAGTCTCCTTATTAGCTACTTAGACTATTTAATAGCTAAGCTTTATACTTTATACTTATTTTTTAGTATCTTAAGAGATATCTAGAAATATTTATTAAGCTTAGTAAGCTACTAAATAAGTAGTTATTTTTTTAGCTAATTATTTACTTTTAGCTTTACTTTTATATTATTATATTTTAGTTAAGCCTTAACTACTACCTTTTTTAAGTAGTTTAGTCTTTTAGCTTAAAGTATAAGTCTTATATTACTTTACTTAGTAAGGGACTACTTACTTTATAATAAGGATACTTTATTTACTTATAATACCTTTTAATACTTTTTATTAACTAGGCCTTATAATACTTTTTTAAGTATTATATACTTTTTATTATTTATATTATTATAATATTTAGCTTTTTTCTTAACTATTTCTTAAGCTTTAAGTTATATTACTTTTATAATAAAAAAGAATTTTTATTTTACTTTTTATAGTTAGTACTAGAATATTATAGCTAGAGGGGTTACGTAGGGGATATATAAATAGGAATAAGGTTATAGTGTAGTTTAGTAGCTAGTAGGCACTACGCCTTAGTAGTAAGTGCGCTATAGCTATAGTAGTCTATACACTACGCCTTAGTAGTAAGTACGCTATAGCTATAGTAGTCTATACACTACGCCTTAGTAGCTAAGGCCCTAAGCCTTAGTAGTCTGTACACCTATACCCTAGTGGCTAGTAAACCTTATAGCACTAAAGGACCTACTAAAGGGTAAGGGATAAGAACCCCTAGTTATAAGAACTATTAAGTGACTTATAAATAAAATAAATAGCTATATAATAGCTAGTAAGACTACTAGCCCCTTAAGGTAGATTTTTTTTTTTTTTACCTTTAGATTCTTATAATAAGAAATATAGTTATATATCTAACTAATATAGTATTACTACTATAATACTATTTAAAGGTTACTTTTATTTTCTCTAGAGATAGAAGTATAATATTTTAAACCTTTTTTTCTTTACTAGACCTTAGCCTAGCCTCTCCCCTTTATTTCTCTATTCTAGGCTTAGTTATATATTAGCTAATACTGCCCTTAAACTCCTCTATATTTTCCCCTTATTATTAAGATAGCCTAATCTACTAGTAGAGGCAGCCCTTTAGTATTTAATACTAAATTAATAACCCTTACTTAAAACCTTACCTCTAATTAATAAAGTACTTTTTTTTTAGATAATAAAGCTAAAGACGTATAGGAATTTAACCTTATACTTTACCTCTAAGAATTAAGCCTTAAATAATTCCTTACTAATACTAACTAAACTACTTATAGTAAATACCTATAGCGCTATATTAATAGCCTACTTATACTTATTTAAGTTACTAACTAGTCCTTATTTAGTAATAAGAAAAAAAGAAAGTTTACTAAAAAAGTATTTAAAGCCTTATATAAGGAAAATCTAGCTAATCTATATAGTTAGGTATATTACTAACTTACTTTATATTATACTTAGTAAAACTTAAAGCTTAAATTAAGCTTTATTATAAGCTACTATACTAATAACTTTAAATAACTTTATATTTATATATAAGACGTCTTTATAGTCTAAAAAAAGTAAGGAGATATAGTTAATACCTTAAAATAAAAGCTTTATAAAGCCTATACTACTAATTTTACTTTAATAAATTAGATTAAGGTTCTTAAGAATTATAATACCCTTAGTAAGACTAGTAGCTTTATAAATAAGGTCCTTAAATAATAAATTACTTACCTAGAAACTTAGTTCTTATAAGAGAACTTTTCTACTTTTTTATTAGCTAGTAGGAATACTTACTATTATAAAAGTAAAGCTAAACTACTAGAGATCTTTATTTTTACTAAGATTAAAGATAATAAGGATAAAAAAAATCTAAAGTTTAACTATTAGATACTATATATTACTTATTACCTAAAGAATTACTTTTAGTAAAGTTAGGACTATTACTTTAAGTATGTCTATAGCTATATTAGTAGAGACGCTATAAACCTAGTGTTTCCTCTAATTAGTAAAATAAACCTTACTATTACTACTACTAAAGATATTATTATAGAACTTATATTTATATACACTAGCCTTACTAAGGTAAATAAGGCTAAAAGTAAACTTAATACCTTTATAGTGTTTTTTAAGAATATTTACTAAAAGAGATCTAAATTTACTAAATATACTTAGGTCTTTAGTCTCTTTTAGTTATAGTAAAAGTAACGCTTTTATAATAAACTCTTTATTACTTTTTATAATAACCTTATCTAATAGTATATAGACGCCTAGATTAATTTCTAGTAGTATACTAAATATACTATTAAGATTACTTATACTATAAAGCCCCTAGCTACTACTACTACTAACTAGTTTAGTAAAGCCTATAGGTTTACTACTAGTTATACTACTAACACCTTAGTATTACTTAGTACTTTAAGTACTACTAAGTCTACCCCTACTAGTAAATAAACTAATAACTAAGATAAGATCCTTACTACTTTATACTAATACCTTTATAATTCTAATACTTACTTTAGATATAAAGCTACTAACTATACAGCCTATAACTACCCCTATAAGCCTAAGACCTCTATTAATAAAATTAACCTATAGTAATATATAGAGGACGTTACTAAAGCTAAAGATAAAAAGAAGCTAAAGAATTAGGTTCCTTAGTAAATTCTAACTTCTTACTAAGAACTAGTATAAAGGATAATTTAAGGTTATTTATACGTTTAATTAATCTATAAAATCTTATTAGAGGTAACCCCCTAGAGATAAAGTTAACTATAGCTTTTAATAAATATAGTATTTAACTTTAAGTGCTCTTTAATATAGAAGTAAATAGCTACGCCTTTATAAGTAACTAAGTAACCTCCTTACTAAAAAATTTTTATAATACCTTTTACTAAACTTTACTTAAACTAATACTAGCTATAGGGTTTAATAAAGAATAATTAGATAACGTTTAGTACGCTTAGACTATAAACCTATATATTAACTATTAAGTAATTTAATAAACCTTACTATTATAACTTAATATTAGTTACTATAATTTAATCCTTAGTTATATTTAGTTTACTTACTATAAGGTAAACCTAGACATACGCTATAGGCAGCTAGTCTAGCTAGCTAAGTCCTTATAATAGCCTTATCCTCTAATAATTATTAGAGAGATAAAGGACTTATACGCCCTTAAGACTATTAAAGTTTAGCACTAGATTAATACTAAACGTTAATAAGAGGTCTTTAAGATTAACTACTAGTAATACTAGTAAAAAATAGAGAAGTAAAGACCTTAATAAATTCTTTAATATACCTATAAGAAAGATTTAAAAAAGAACCTCTATAAGATAAGTAAGGCGCTTAATAGGTCTCCTCTACCTATATATACTACTAAACAGCCTTACTATAAGGCTAAGTCTATATAATTAGTAACGTTATTTGTTAAAAAACTATTTTATATTTATTAATATAGTATTTTTTAAGATAAATCTAAAGAGATAAGATATTAAGCTTAGTTTTATCTCTCTCTATAAGCTAAATTAGATAATTACCTAGAAGAAAGAGGAGCTAGCTAATAACCCTCTATAGGCTAATAACTAGGCTATATATAATTTAGTTAAACTAACCTCCCTTATTTTACTTTATACTTATAAGGATATCTTTAGTAAAGTAATAAGTAACTAGCTTACCCTTTATTACCCTTATAACTATAAGATTAAGCTTATAGAGGGAGAAAAGAAGAAGCTTACCTATTACTTATTATATAAATAATCCTTAGAGAAGCTAGAAGCTATAAAAGAGTACCTCTTAAAAAACTTATAAAAAGGTTAGCTTAAGCTAAGGAATACGCCTTAGGCTACTTATATACTATTTATTTAAAAGCATAATAGTAGTTTATAATTCTATATAGATTTTTAAAAACTTAATAAACTTATAAAAAAGGACTACTATCCTCTTTTATTAATTAATAAAACCTTATTATATATTAAGTAAGTAAAGATTTTTATAAAGATTAATATTTACTAGGCCTTTAATAAAATCTAAATACACTTTAACTCTAAAGATCTAATAACCTTTTATACTTACTATAGTATATATAAATATAAGGTGTTACTATTTAGCCTATATAATAGCCTAGCTACTTTTTAGTAGTATATAAATAATATCTTAATAAAGTATCTTAATAACTTTTATACTACCTACTTAGATAATATCTTAATTTTCTCTAAAGACCTTTATAGTATTAAGAGTATATTAAGAAGATTTTTACCTAGCTTTATAAAGCTAGGCTATAAGTAAATATTAAGAAGTATAAATTTAAAGTAACTACTACTAAGTACCTTAGGTTTATTATCTTTACTAATAGTATTTATTTTAACCTTAAGAAGATAGCTATAATTAAAAATTAAAAGCCCTTAATAACTAATAAGGGAGTCTAATCCTTTTTAAGGTTTTATAATTTTTACTACTAGTTTATTACTAAGTATAGTTATATAGCCTACCCCTTAACCTAACTTACTACTAAGGACTACTTATTCTTATAGACTAATAACTATAAAAAGGCTTTTACCTCCCTAAAGAAGTCTTTTACTACTACCTTAGTGCTTTATTATTTTAAGCCTAAACTTTTAACCTATATTAAGACTAACGCCTTAGACTTTATATATACTAACGTAATACTCTAATAGTAAGAAAATAGTATTTAGTACTTAGTTACTTTTTACTTTAAGACTATAAGTAGTATAAAAATAAACTATACTATTTATAATAAAGAACTTCTTACTATTATCTTTATACTATAAGAATAATAAGCTAAGCTTACTAGCTACTAATAGCGTTTTAAAGTTATTACTAACTATTAGCTACTTTTATATTTTATAATAAAATTTTTTCTAAATAGTTATTAAGCCTAATAGTTAGGATTAATAGTA
>NW_007361091.1:93644-102241 GCF_000149035.1 Colletotrichum graminicola M1.001
CTAATAATAATATATAAATAAACGTTAAAGGCTAAATAATATTTAGGTAAGAGATAACGTCTTTATTAACACTTCTTACTAAAAGAGAGATAACCTTAATAAGCTTTAGAACCCTTAGTTAGGTCCTTAGCCTGTAATTAGTATAGGCTTAGGTAGTACCTAGTAGGTTTAGCTCCTTAAGGGTATTAACGCCTACTTAGTATTTTATCTTAGTAAGCTCTAGAAGGCCTTAGTAGACCTACTTTTAGGCTAACACTAAGACCTCTTACTACTAACTATAGCTAGAGATAAAGAACTAAAATATAAAGTAGTATACTTATTATAGTCTAAGATAAACTATAAAAGATTATAATACTATATAGATTAAGTTAGCTATAATAAAAACTTTACTTAGTATAACGCTAAAAGCTTTTACTATTTACTAATAGTATTAAAGAAGTTTTATAAGAAACACCCTAACGCTAATAGCCTACCTTAGAACTTATGCCTATAGCTTAAGGATATAGCTATAAACACTAAATTACTAGTATAGCCTTATAATAACGCCCTAAAGAACCTAAAAAGGCGTTAATTAAAAGGTCTATTAGAAGCCTAAGTAGTATCTAAGTAACTATATATATTTATTAATTAGTATAGTACTAGCTTACTATACTAATTAGCCTCTCCCTCTTATAAACCTACTAACACTTTTTAAGCCTTTACCTTATTTTACTAGGTTTTAGTCTAAAAAAATATTTCCTAAAAAAAGAATTTATATAGGAAATTAAAAAAATTAACTTATAGCTACTAAAACCTTATTTAATCTTATACGCTTTAAGAACTTAAGCCTAAATATATATTATAGATAATATAGCTCCTAAAAAAGGAGGTAATATTATAGCTAGAGAGGTTATATAAGGGATATATAAATAAGAATAAGGTTATAGTGTAGTTTAGTAGCTAGTAGGCACTACACCTTAGTAGTAAGTATACTATAGCTATAGTAGTTTATATACTACGCCTTAGTAGTAAGTACGCTATAGCTATAGTAGTCTATACACTACGCCTTAGTAGTTTATATACTTATACCCTAGTAGCTAGTAAACCCTATAGTACTAAAGGACCTACTAAAGGGTAGGGAATAAGAACCTCTAGTTATAAGAACTATTAAGTAACTTATAAATAGAATAAATAGCTATATAATAGCTAGTAGGACTACTAGCCCCCTAAGGTAGATTCCTTTCCTCTTTACTTTTAAATTCTTATAATAGGAAATATAGTTATATGTCTAACTAACGTAGTATTACTACTATAACACTAGTAACTTTTTAGTCTTAGCTAGCTTTTTTTATTAAGGCTTATTTAGTCTTAACTTTATAAGCTTAAGTTATTATTATAACTAGCTTTTTTCTTAATACTAACCTAAATAAGTAATTTAAATTAACTTAGGTTTTTATTAATTTCTTTATTACTTATTCTTTTTTATAATACCTTTATATTTTTTTTTATTTTTTTTACTACTATTACTATTACTATTACCACTTAGTAGTAATAGTAATAGTACTAGTACTAGTAATAGTACTAGTACTACTAGCTTTTTTATTACTACTATTATATTTACTACTATACTTATTAATACTACTAAGGCTACTAATACTACTACCTTTACTACCCTTAAGGGCACTAAGGGCCTTACTACTACCTCCTTACTACCCCCTTAGTCTATTACCTCTTTAGATAAAAAAAATAAAAATAACTATACTATAGTTTATTTTATTTTATACTATTACTACTTTTAGGCCCTCTTTATTTAGTATATAAATATAGCTAACACTAAGGCTAAGTTTCCTTATTACCTTAAGACTACTAGTAAGTGCCTAACACCTTAGTGCCCTCTAGAGGCCCCCCTTACTTATATCCTAGTCCTAATTATACTATTAGCTACTAGTAATAAGTACTTTTAGTATACTAAGATATATAGTAAGAAGTATATTTATATAAGTATTTTTATATTATTATCTTCTTATTATTAGTAAGAGGTACTTTAGTAACCTTTTACTAACCTCTTATAAGCTACTTATACTATAACATTTACTACTCTTACTTTTAAAAATATTTTTAAGGCCTTTTACTATAATAATACTATATATACTAACTACTATTACTATAAAGTATATTTCTTTTAGTACTTTATAACTACTTTTTAACTAACCCTTTATATAAAAAGAGGTTATTACTACCTAGACTATAGTTAAAAAAGCCTTTTAAAAAAAAGTAAATACTACTAAGGCCTTTAATACTAAGTATAAAGCTAAGGCTAAAAAGAAAAAGTAGCTTCTTTATAACTATAAGGTTATAGCCCTTAAGGCCTTTACTACTACTACTACCTCTCTAGCTAAGTTAGCTAAAGTAACTACTATAGTGCTTTAGTATTAAAATATACTCCTTAAGAAGTAAACTAAGGCTATTAAGGCCTAAGGTACCTTTTTCTTTAAGTAAGCTACTACTTACTTTTAGGTTATATATTATTTTTTTTTAGTAACCTTTTACTACTTTTTAGTTACTTACTTTTATTTTAGTATACTACTAACCTTAACTTTTAGTCTAAAGGTAATATAGCCTTTAGTATATTTAGTAAAAGTAAAAATAAAAATAAAAAGTAAGTACTACTACCCCTCTAGTACCTCCCCCTCTAGGCCCTCTTTTAGTTTTATTTTTTTTCTTCTAGCTACTATAGGCTTTAGATACCTAGCCCTTAGGCTATATACTTCCTAGCCTTAGTACTAAAAAATAATTAAAAAATCTAGCCCCTTAGGCTAAGTACTTACTTTTACTTAGTGTCTTTTTTATACCCCCTTAGTAACCTTTTACTTATAGTCTTATTATAAATCCTTAGATATATTTCTTTATAGCTTTTATAAATTCTCTTTTTTACTATACTTTTTTTATTTAATAAGCTACTACTTATTTTACTATAGTCTTTTATATATTATTATTTAGTTTACTTTATATATATCTTTTTTTCTTTAACTTAAATAAGCTAAGGCTTTATTAGTACTTTTTTAAACTTTTTTAGCTAAGATAGTAAAAATATATTATAAATATAATACTTTACTTTTATATCTAGCTTATAGGCTTTTTTACTAGTAACTACTTTTATTACTATAAAAAGTCTAAAATATATATTTACTAACTTCTTTAATAGTTATTTTTACTAAATAAATTTAGCTAATAATAAGACCTTTTTTCTTACCTTAAACTTAATATCTATCTTTCTTGCAGGACAAACGAGTCCGAGACTCACGCCCTTTTACTCGCTTTGAAAGCTGTACGTTACCGTTCAGGCCTGCGGCCTCTCGCAACGCCCGGAGATGCGGTATTAGTCCGGCCTCTTAGTCTCATGATCCGTAATGCCTTAGTGACATGTCATGATCGACCCTCTGGCAAACCCCAGAGGTGTTCCGTAGCTGCGCCCAGGGTCTACTATGAACACATGCATAATAAGGGGCGGTTTCCAGATTAAGTTGATTTTCCGTCTTCTGCCTGAATTTACAAGTGCAGCACAGTTTAACTGAGTCAGCGTGCCAGTTTAACGAGGGGCCAAGTCATGGGACCGCATTGCCTGTCAAACAGAGGTTCACAAGTAGGCCCGGTACTAGCTTCTTATAAAGTATATAGTACCTTAGTTTAGTTTACTAGTATATTATATAAGTCCTTATATACTTCTTAATATCTTTTTTTATTAACTTTTAAAAATATATTTATTTAATATATTTAAGTATATAGTTTACTTCTAGGTAACCTCTAGGTAGCTTATTATAAAATACTACTAGTAACTTTATTTTTACTATATACTTATTAAAAATAAATAGTTTTTTATTATACTATAGTACTTTATTTTCTTTTTTTACTTATTAACTACTTAGTTATTACTACTTTTCTAATTAGATAAACTTATTTACTAGTTATATTATAATAATCTTATTCTCTAGGTTAGTAATAAGTTATTTTTAGTCTAGTAGCTTAGAACCTAGTAACCTACTATATCTAAACGTTATAACCTATTTCCTAAATCTACTAAGGAAGTCTACTAAAAACACGCTATATACTTCCTTTTCTTCCTTCTTAATAAGCTAGTAGTCTAGCTATTATAAGAGCCTATTTACTATATTATCCTTCTTAGGCTAGTACTTAATCTTAAAGTTAAATAATAATAAATCTTATAGTAGCTAGGCCTAGTAACTATTAAGTTAGGGCTTAGTAGCTAAGTAGTAGTACTCTAGATAGTTTATTAAGAACACTATTTAATATTATATATATAGTAAGTAGTGTTTTTAGTAAATTACTACCTTATAAATTATAAGTAGCTTTACTTTTAGTGCCTTATAATAAAGTTTTACTCTTTATAGCTTTTATAATATAAAGGCTACTAGGTACTATACTCCCTTATAAAGCTAGTATATTACTATACTAATTATAAAGTTAGATATATTTATCTTAACTTATATAAGTAACTTAAAGTTAAAATACTTAAGGATTAAGGCCTAAGTAAATAAAATATAAAGCTTATAGAAAGCCTCTTCTACCTCTTATATTATTACTTACTTCTTTACTACTTTAGATATTAGCTTGTTTATTAAAGAAGTATATACTGTAAAGTAGTTTTTAATAAATTACTAGTAAAATCCTATAAACCTTAAGAAAACCTAGATCTCTTTAACACTAGTAAGAAGTAGCTACTTTACTATTACTTATACTTACTTATACTTTATAGTAATCTTTTTATTAAACACTATAAAACCTAGGAACCTAATAAACTAAGTATAGAAAATATACTTCTTAGAGTTTATTTATAGCCTTATAGTGTCTAACTAGCTTAGTACTTACTTAACTACTTTTATATACCTTTCTTTATTCTTTATAAAAATTAGGATATTATCTAAGTAGATAATATATATAATATTTACTAGCTTAGTAAAGGTATTATTAATATATACTTAGAAGGTTATTAGTATATTAACTAGCTTATATAGTATAATATAATATTTAAAGTGTTTATAGTAAGTATAAAAGGCTATTTTTTATTTATTACCTATCTTAATCTTTACTTAGTAGTATATTTACTTTAGGTTTAGCTTTATATACTACTTTACTTTTACTAAATAGTTAAGGATCTTACTAATAAAAGGTAGTAGTATAAAATTCTTAATAATTACTTTATTAAGCCCCCTATAGTCTATATAAAGATATAGCTTACCTCCTTTTTTAAAAATAAAGAGAATTAGTGCCCCTACTAGGCTTATAAAGTGTTTAATCTAGCCCTTCTTAAGTAACTTATTAATATATATCTTTAATTTCTCTAGTTTTCTTTTTAGCTAATAGGTAAATAAGGCTAAATAGCGCTTTTACTTCTAGCTTTAAATTAATTATATATAAGTAGCCCTTATTACTTACTAGCTAGGGCTACTAGGCCTATATAAATATATATACTTATTTCTTATAAGTCTTTAGTAAGGTAGCCTTTATTTCTTTATCTTATTTAGCTTTTACTTTTTCTTCTTAGTTATAATAAGGTATCTTTAGTACTCCCTTATTCCCCTTATATTATAAGTAGTAGATTATTAGTTGATAGGCTAGAATAGCCCTTAACTCCTTATATACTTTTTTAATTTCTTACCTACTTTAAATAAGTTAGAAGTAGTCTTTTCTTAGTAAGTATATTTAGCTAATTATTATTTACTTTATATTTAGTTATACTACTTATCTCTAGGGGATCCTTAGGATTATATTATACCTAGCTATATTACTAACTTAAAAAGTATAGCTTTATATTCTTAAGACGTTTATATTATTTATAACTTTTATTACTACCTTTTTTATTTTATAGTCTAGGGCCTTACCTTTTTATATACCTTAAAGCACTAGGCCTCCTTAGCTTATATCTACTAGTACCTTTATATATAATATCCTTTAGTATAGTATGTTCTTATTTATACTAAGATTAATTAGTACTCTTTTTTTTTAATACTACTTATCTTAATATAAAAATCTACTTTAAAGTAGTAGTATAGTCTTTTATCTTAAAAAAGCTTAATACTATTAACTTTTATTAGTACTAAGGTATACTATCTCTTTAAGTATTATAGTTATTTAAATAAGAAATAATAGGTTGATTAGTAGGTTAACTAGATAGATAGGTAAATAGATAGGTAGAAAGATAGGTGTAGTTTTATTATGCTTAGAAGGGATAGGGAGCTAGAATCCCTTAAGGCGATCTTATCTTTATATATAATTAACTAACTTCTATATTTCTAGTAATATATATATTAACCTTTATATTATATTATACTTATTATACTATTATATAGATTTAAAACCTTATATTATTACAGCTTGTTTTAAGCTAGTTACAGCCTGTTACACTACTTGTTACAGCTTGTTATAGTATAATACGGTCTGTTTAATATCTAGTTTTATTTAAGTAGATATTTCTATTTTTAGTACCCTAGAGTAAATCTCGTTACTATTTATATATATCTACTTTTTATACTTCTTAGAGATAAAGTACTAGAGAGTAAATCTCTATAGGTCTATATCTAGAAGTAAAGGTTATATTAGATATCTTATATATATATATATATAGTAGTGTTACTTTAAGGTTATAAATAAGGTTAAATTTAAGGTTAAATTTAAGGTTATAACTATATAAGCTTTTATATCTAAGTTACCTCCTTAAGGTTTATATATTTATATAAAGCTTACGTGTTATATAAATAAAAAAAAAGAAAAAACCTAGTATATATATATAGGAATTAATAGGGGGGCGTTACAAATTAATACGGGGGCGTCGCTCTTATAGGGGCGTCGTTTTCTGTCTTCTTAATTAGCTTAGAAAATTAGTATATCCCTATAAAGGCAGTAAAAATAATTTTACTAACACTTCTACTATTCTAATACACTATTATCTAATTAGCCTATATAGCTATAGGAAACAGGCTCTATAAGGGGCTCCTCTTTACGGCTATAAAGATTACCTCTTATAAAGCCTATTTCCTATAGCTATAAAAAGTGCCTTTTTTCTTATTTAAGTTTTATAAAGGTATATTACTTATTACTCTCTTTTATAAATCTTAAATAGGGCTATATAATTAAAAGCGCCTACTATCTAGCTACCTTTTTATAATATAGTTATAAGGATTTATTATTACTACTAACTATTTCTTACTAACTTTATATCCTTTAAATACTAGACTATAATAGCTATCTATTTATATAAGTCCTTATAGTCCTTCCTCTACTAAGAACACTTAACTAGCTTCTTGTTTGTTACTAAGAGGAGGTTAGAATCTAGCTTTAACTTAATTAACTTACCTCCTATATAGACCTATTCCTACTTCTAGGTAGGCAGCCTTACTTCTTACTACTAGTGCCTTAGCTATAATTCTAGGTATAGGTTTAGCTAGCTAACTAGCCCTCTTAAGGTAAGGCTAGTTATAATAAGATAGGTTATACTATATTCTTTAGCCTGCTATAAAGGGATACTATAATCTTTAGGTTAAGGATCTAGTAGTATAGATTAGAGGAAGACGTCTCTTAAAGACGCTACTAGAGGTATACCTCCTATTTACTAAAAGTTACTAAATTAAGTATCTTAGTAAAGATCTTATAGTAGTATAAAATACTAAGCTTAGTTAAAACTATATAGTCTAAATTATATTCTCTAATAGGGGCTAGGAATAGCCTCTTACTAGAAGATATTACCTTCTTTACTAGCTAGTATTACTTTCTAATTAACGCTAGACACTTTAAAGAAAGCAGTATATAAAGTTTACTAAAAAGCTTAAGGTAAGTCCTTATATACTTCTAGCTTCTAAGGACTTTATCCTTAGTATAAGCTTACTTAAAGCGTAACTTCTAGTTACTAATTATATCTTATATAATAGTAATAAGTTAATATAGGTAACTAAGACTATTTAAGAGATAGCCCTTAATATTATTATTACTTAACTTTATACTAAAGGTAATATAAACACTAAAGTTTTAGTATTTTTAAATAAAGCAGTAAGCTTACTATGCTCTTAAGGGTAGGTATATTATATAGAGGTACTAAAGGATAAGGCGTTAATTAATAAACTCTCTATAGAGTTTAGCCTAGGCTTTCTTAAAGGCTTACTTAGTCTTAGTAAAAATAATAAGCTTCTATATTATTAACACCCTATAATACATATAAGGGGGGGCCTTATTTACTAGCGTATTAATCTAGGCCTAGTCCTTATTACTAAGCTAGGCTATTACTTATATTTATAGCTAATAGGCCTTATTATCTAACGTACTGCTATTACTACTATAACTATAGTCCTTAAGCTACTTCTACTTAGCCCTAAGTATAACGTTAGAGTTAATATAGTAAATATAAAGCTATTACTAGACTCCTAGAAACTACTTATTTAGTATAGCCTTTATCTACTTATTATAGTCTATAATTATAACAGTAAGATAACAAACTAAGTTTTAGTCTATAAGTTAGTAGATACTAGCTAAGAGAAACTAAAAGCCCTCTAGCCTTTTATTATTAATAAGGCTAAATATAGCGTTATAAATAAATCTAAGGTAGGTCT
>NW_007361091.1:102454-105656 GCF_000149035.1 Colletotrichum graminicola M1.001
CTTTATATAGCTATATAAGCCTATATAGAAGAATATTATAATACTAAGGCTAGGGCTATAGTATACTAATATACTAGGTCTTTAGATAATAATGTAATAGCTACTTACCTTCCTCTTAGGCCTTTATAATAACCTACTATTAGTAACTATATTTCTAAGATATACGCTATTAAATACTATTACCCCTTAGAGGCCTAAGGCTCCTAAATTAGTTATATTAAATAGTATACTATATAATTTAGCCTTAAGCTTTATATTAGTTCCTTTTTATAATACTAAATCTATTAGCCTTTATAAAAGTATTAACTTAATTAAAGAGGGCGTTAAAGGTTTATTCTAGATTACTAGGTATTAGTAGGTTTAGGATATTAGGTATAAAAGGAGAAGAGGATTAGTTACTTTTAGTGTAATAAGAGGCTACAGTTTAGAAAAATACTTTACTTTAAGGGGAGGATTATTATTAAGGTAATTAATATAATAGATTAGCTTAAGGACCTTATTATTTAAGCTATTAAAAAATAAAGTCTTATTATTAGAGGAGTGCTTTTATTAGCTATTAATTAGTCCTAAGGGCCTCTTAAGTAGTCTTAAGAGCCTACTAGGTACTTCTAAGAGCCTACTAAGTAGTTCTAAGAGCCTGTTTAATAAGCTTAAGGGCACTATTAAACTACTATATAGTAAGATAAAGAGGTAGCTAGGACTCTTTATTAGGGGGGGAGAGGCTAGGCTCTAGAGAAAGTTATAGGAGAGTAGTCTGTTAGGTCTTTATTATTCCCTTAAGGAAATAGTATATAAGGTAAAGTATTAGCTTTATACTAAGGTAATATAGTTTATAGTATAAAAGAGGTTATATATTATATAAGGTATTAACTAAGAGCTTAGTAATAAGGTTACGCTGCCCCTAAGGGTCTCTAGCTCTATAGAATTAGCTAACACTAGGATAGCTGCTTATTAATATAGAAGATAATAGAGAGGCACTAGATAATAGGATTAGGTTATAATTAGTTAGTTATTACTCTTAGAAGGTCTAACCTATACTAGGAGGATAGGTTAGTTAAGTTAGGCGCTATATAATAGGCTAAGTTTAGTGCTATAGAAGACCTCTAGCTTTTACTAGTGATACTATAGTAAATAAGGAGTATAAATAAAACTAAGGTTAGATTAATCTAGTAGTAAGGAGGGGGGAAAAGGATAAGCTACCTTATATAGGTCTAGTAGAATTTAGTTATACTAATAATAAATTTTAAGCTAATTAAGAAGATAGAAAACGACGCCCCTATAAGGGCGACGCCCCTATATTAATTTGTAACGCCCCCTATTAATTCCTATATATATAAGGGAAAACCCTTAAACCCTTTATAGTTATATATAGTAAAAATCCTTATAATAAGGTAAAAAAAAAAAAATTAAAAAGGGGAAACCTCTTTATTCTTTATATTCTAAAGCCTTATATTTTATATTACTTATAAGCTTAGGTAAAACCCCTTAATATTAAGATTTATAGTATTTTTAAAGTAGTTAATTATATTATTATTAACTGCTTTTGTAAATATATCTGCTAAATTATTTATAGAGTAGACGTAATATAGTTTATTATCCTTATTATTTAGATATAATCTAGAGAAGTAATATTTAATATCTATATGTTTAGCTCTTTTATGTAGTTCTAGATTTTCTACTATTCTCTAAGCAGCTTTGTTATATATTAATATTATAGGTTTATTTAATTCTAAATTTAGATCTAATTCTTTATATATATATTTATAAGAATTATATAGGTATATAGCTTCTTTAGTAGCTTCTATTAAGGCTATATACTCAGATTTACAGCTAGACAAAGCTACTGTTTTCTATTTTATAGAGTTCTAACTAATAATATTATAGTAACTAAAGGTAAATATATAACTAGAGGTAGATATTCTATTATCTAGATCTCCAGCCTAGTTAGAATCTATAAAACCTACTATCTATAGGTCTACTTTACAGTCTATTACTAGGCCTAGATTAGGGTATTTCTTTAAATATCCCTATATATAATCTAGAGCTAAAAAATGCTCTTTAGAAGGATTACTTATATATTAGGCATATAAATTAACAGCATATGTTATATCTAGCCTAGTTTTTAAGCTAGCGTAAAGTAAAGAGCCTACTTGTTGCTAATATATCTTTATATCCTCTTTAGTAGCCTAGTTATTATTTTTCCTAATTTTTAAGTTAGGATTAACAGGACTATCTCTTAGATTTATATCTTTCTTATTAAATTTCTTTAGTAATTTATTTATATAACTAGTCTAATAAATATATAGGATCTTATTATATTTATCTATATTTATTTTATTCCCTAGAAAAGTATATAGAATTCCTAAGTCTTTTATATTTATATTTTTACTTATAGTATTATAGAAGTAATCTATTTCTTTATTAGTAAGGTAAATAATTATTATATTATCTATGTAGTAAATTATAGCCCCTTTTATCTTATTATTATTAGCTATAAAGATCCCTTTATTATAAGGACTTTCTTTAAATCCTAATTTATTTATAATAGATTTAAAGTATTTATACTAAAGTCTAGGGCTCTGTTTAAGCCTATATAAGGCTTTATTTAACTTATAGTATAAGTCTTTATCTATATCTTTATTATTATAGTTATATTTATAGGTATTACTCTTAAAATTATATATAAAACTAGTAGGCTGTTTAATATATATATTCTTACCTATATTAGTATAGTAAAAGGTATTAGTAACATTAAATTACCTTATTTCCTAGCCTAGTTTTATAGCTAATATAAGTATAGCTTTATAGTTTTCTAGTTTATAAGGAGTAGAAAAGCTTTCTAGGTAATCTATACCTATATATTAATTATAACCTTATACTACCTATCTTGCTTTATATTTTAAAGTATTATTATTATTATTTTACTTAAGAGTATATACCTATCTACCTCCTAATGGTATTACCCCTTTAGGTAGTGTAGTTATAAACTAAGTTTTAAATCTATCTAAATTTTCTACTTCTTCTATTATAGCTTAAATCTATAGCTTATATTCTTTACTAGAAATAGCTAATTTATATATAGAAGGTGTATTTAAAGTAGATATATATAGTATAAAGGTTACCTTTTTAGTTATATTATTCTTATTTTGCCTATTACTTATAGTAAATAGGATATAACTAATATTAGGGCAGTCTTTTATAG
>NW_007361092.1:0-883 GCF_000149035.1 Colletotrichum graminicola M1.001
TTTCTTATAATTATTATTATTTACGTTTTATATTTTCTAAGTTATTTAATAAACTAGAGATATATAAAAGAAATAAAACTGTTTAATTCTTCTATTAAGTTAACTAAATCTATAATATTAGGATTAGTAGTAGTATTAATTATAGTATCTATAATATTATAATAGTTAACTTTTTCTTTTAGGTCTAAGTACTTCTTATACTAAAGTAGACTTAAAGATATAGTAAAATCTATTTAAAAACGTATTATTTATTAGTAATTAATATAATTTAATATTAGTAGTTATATATTAATAGTATTAAAAAGTGGAGATTTAAATAATATTAGTATATTAGTAAAATAAATACTTACTTTATTAGTAGTAAGTTTTATTAGATAAAGTGTATACTACTAGCTTAGTAATAATAAAGTATTTAAATATTATACTTATAGTCTAAAGTAATAAAGTAAGTTATAGAATAATAACTTAAATATAGTATAGTAGTAACTAATAAGACTAAAATAAAGGTTAAGTTAATAAAGATTAAGAACTTAGTAAACTAAAATAACTATAAGCTATATATATAGTAGTTAGTAAGTAGTTACTAGCTATATAAAGTATATTTAATATTTATAAATAATAAAAGTAAAATAAGGCTTATAATAAGAATAAACTATATAGTTTATAAAGGTTTAAAGTATAAATTATATGTTAATAGAAACTAATATATACTATATAACTATAAGGGATAATATATATAATAAAGATATTCTAGTTATAAAAAAATAAAAATAATATAAGTATAGATTATAACTATGAGGTATAATAAAAGAAAAGAATTCTTAAAAACTATAATATAAAGGTAAAAACTAAAATAATTATAAAACTAAATATATAGTTAAAT